>NC_062966.1:459402-506186 GCF_023119035.1 Salvia hispanica | reverse complement strand
AACTGCAGGGGATGCGGAGGAAAAAGAGGGAGACGGAGAATACGAAGAGAGACAAATGGAAGCCAAGGAAGTAGAGTAGGGATAGAAAAATGGGGGAAATGGGTATTTAGTAAAGGGGAAAGAAGAAGGGTTTTGGAGAGGAAGAGTATGAGGGTTGATTGGAGCCATTGCCAAATTAAGAAGCTGAGGAAGCGGTGCCTGATGATGGAGGAGAGAGCTCCACCGCCGCCGCCGTCCTTCTCTTTGAAGAGAGTGCGGTGGATGGCGGCGGAGATTGACATTCCAGCTATTCACTTTGTTCACTCGTCCCTATCCCAGTTTTACATTTCGATTCGTCCCATAATTTGCTCATTTCACTTTTATAAATTTTTTATAATAGAACTATATTCAAATTAACTCATTCCTCCTACATTTTATTAAAAAACTAATATATAAAGGTAGGGCCCATTCCACTAACTTTTTCAACCCACTTTCATTACAATTCTTAAACCCGTGTCCAGTCAAAGTGGCCGAATTATTCGGACGGAAGGAGTAAGTCATTTTCTTTCAAAGGGAAATCTTTTTAGTATACTAAGTGCAATACTAAATTGGTTAATTTTATAATATCTTTTGAGTACATCAATATAAGATAATATCAATTAACTACATTTTAGTTATTTCCAATATTTTCATGACCAAAGTATCCTTAGACTATGAAGGGCATTTCAATTTATTTATCCTCTCATTTTCATTAAAGTATGTAATTTGAATAGTTGATGTACCAAAAAAATATGTTCCTCTAATTTTAATTTCAAAATAAAAATATCTTAACGATGAGAGTTGATCTGCTAAGCGACACTACTTGAGCGCCTCACGCTTGTAGGCGACTATCTGATGTGGCAGTGTCACCATTAATTTTTGAGTTTATATCACTCAATATTTTCTCTTTCCTCCGTCTTATATTTTATTCACATTATAATGTTATTGCTTCCATCCTCTAATTCTCGTTCCTATCGCCATTGATGGAATATTTGCACTAGACCTTCCGTCTCTCAATTTTCTTATCACCAAATTTATTCGACTTAGTCAATCAATTTATTCACCATAGGATCAAAACTCTCCACAATTTAATGAATGGCATTTCTTCTTATAAATCTTGTTGAATGAGTATTTTTGCACATCGTCAATTGATTTGCAATTATTTTCTCACCGGATGAGTTTCTACGGCTTCTTGAAATTTTGTGAAACGAAATCGATGTTGCATATATTTTATTACTACTATTAATTATCTACGTTTAGTTTTACTTATTTGTAGGAGTAATATTTTAAATCATTGTACTATATTTAATAATTATAATGAAATAACTTAGGTATAAATATATGTGAACATTATACTTATACAATATATGTATATAAACGTAGTTCTGTTTATTAGATAGAATATTAATTTTTCAATCTTAAAGCTATACATAGAAGAATATGTTATTTTTAAGTGCAATACAAAATTATAAAAATAAATTAAAATTTATTAACATAAACAGGATCTTAAATAATTCAAAGAGCTACGTTTTATTTTTTTTACTTTATTAAATTTTTATTTCAATGTAGTACTCCATATATTATATATTAAGATTAACATAAATTTTCAGTTTAATAAAATTATTAGATTTATTAAAAATAAAATATTTATCTTAATTTTATCTAAATAATTGAGAATTTTTCAATCTTAAAGCTATACATAGAGAATATTAAATTCTCAATACAAAATTGACAATTAAAAATAAATTAAAATTCATTAACATACACAGAATCTTATATAATTCAAAAAGCAAAGTTTAATTTTTTTTATTTTACTTTATTAAATTTTTATTTCAATGTAGTATATATTATATATTATGATTAACTTAAATTTTAGTTTAATAAAAGTACGATAAATAAAATATTTATCTTAATTTTATCTAAATAATTGAGGACGTAACCATATAAAATTATTAACTAGCACTAGAAAGCAATATCATAATATTCAAATAAGGCATGGTATATATTAATAATAATAGTATAAGAAACTACTATTTAACTTAATCACAAATAAATTAGAAGAAAGTGGATAAATAAAGAAAGAAGTATATTTTAATGAAAATGAGAGAATAAATAGATTGAATTGTCTTTCATAGCCTTAAGGGTACTTTGGTCATGAAAATATTGAAAATAGCAAAAAAGTAGTTAAATTGATATTAACTTATAGTTGATGTACCTCAAAAGATATTATTAAATGTTATGGACCAAATTTGCTCATATGAGATAGTTGGTGTACTAAAAAGATGTTCCCTCTTTTCTTTATTATATAAAAAAAATTATTATTCCTACTTTACCATTTATTTTATTTTTTCTTATTTAAATTATTTTATTTATTATAATTAAAAATATATTTAAAGAAAAAAATAAATATAAAGGTAAAGAGAAATAACTTACCATTTATAACTATTATATTTATTTTTTTATGAAAAACTATTCTCCAATCGAAAGGATATTTGAAAAGGTATTATATATTTTTCATTTTAAAGATGTATCTTTATCTCACCGTTGATGGATAGGTAAAATCATACAAACTATCATATTTACCTTCATGAAAAATCATTTTCCAATAAAAAAAGTATTTGAGAATGTATTATACATTTTTGTTTTGAAATGTATCTTTTACTATTTTTTATTTTAGAAAATAACTTACTTTTTTATATACCTTATCCCTTTGGAGTTTGTTACTCTTTGAAAGGTTATATTTCCCTTTTTCAGAAGGTAAATAGAGAATATATATATTCTATATAGCTTTTCCTTGGAAATGCTCTAAAATTTCATATTCCAATGTAAAAGATATTTGAGAAAGTATTATAGTATCTTCTTTTATTTTGAGAATGTATGTTTACCCATTCTTAGTACAAAAGGTAAAAGATAATTATTTTGGTTTGTGTTTTTAGTTTATCTTTTTTTCTTGGAGTCCATTATTTTTGAAGAATGTATAATTATCTTTTGAGAAGCTAAATAGAAATATACCTTTTAATTTACCTTTTTTCCCCTGGAGATGCTCTAACTAATTCAATACAATTTTTTTAATCTCTTGGCCAAAGAAGTCGCCCAACTTAGTTGAGACAGACGTGAGTACTAGTTTTGTTAATTATTTACTACTCCTTCGTCTCATTCAAGATGTATACATTCTAATGAGTGGAACAATTTTAGGAGTTAGGTAGAGCAAGTAAAGAGAAAAATACTTGTTAAATATTTTAATAAGGAGATGGAAGAGAGATTTATTTTCTTAATAGACAGTGATACTTGAGTGAGATGAACTAAAAAGGAAATGCGAACATTTAAGTAGGACAGACGAATATTATTTATTTTGAACTTTCATTTAGCGAAGAACCATTTGAAAATCATGAGACTGGAGATGGCCAACCTACTCGTCTGGCCCATGAGATGGAAAGCGGAGGACAGGGGTACAGATTGAGTGTGAAGTTAAGCCCGAAGTGTTCTTTTAAAAATTGAACTAGACATCTTATATTGAGCAAGATTTAACACATAAATCTATAATAAATGCATATATAATACTACCTTCGTCCTGCATTAGGAGTCATACTTACTTTTCTCTATATTATTTTCTTTCTTACTTTACTATTTTTCGATTTTAACTATTTATTATCATTTTTATAAAATGAGTGCAAAATAGCAAATTTGACTCCTAATGTGGGACATAAGTAATAATTAGTAATAAATTTATCCTCATTCTACACAAACAAAATAGAGCCATGACATATCTAGAAATGCAATGGATAGCGCGTGAAATATGTAACTAAACCCCAACCCCTAAGGATGGGTTGGAATTGTCGACTGTGAAATTGACAACACTTCAAACGCCAATTTAATTGGATATTTTGGCCTTTATCCCATTTGGATCTTTCACTTGATAAAATAATACTAATTACTACTACAACCTATCATCGACTCTTCAAATCCAACTGAATCTTTCTTTGAAATAAAATCATATACAGAGTTCCTTCTAAGTTTTGGATTACAAATCTAACTTTCTTGAAATAGTAGCAAGTTTTAGAGTCATTTCAACCCCTTTGCTGAGCTTTGAGTGTGGCGAAATAATGCAAGTGAATGAATGAATGAATACTTCGTCATTAGTTGAGTCATTTGGAGTACTTCAGTAGCTTTCTATTTTTTGAATTATGAACGTCATCAAAATGATTGATCTTCATTATTTATTGAACGTACGAAATACATATAGATTTTGTTTTATTTGTTAGTAGTTTTTTTTACTATTTGGTATTCCATGTGACAATTGTTCAAACTTGTTTGATGGCAAACCTGTTTAATTAAATAGATTCAGAAATAAAATACCATTTAGAACAGTTAATCCTTTTAATGTAATCTTGATTCTTCTTTATGAAAGATGAAAAAAAAATAACTGTATTTATGATATATATGCATGCAAGATATTTCATTTTAGCAAATCATATCTACCAGACTACCACGACAAGACATTGAGCAAGCTAAATCACATTTATGTCACAATACAACTACACATGACATTGATCGCTAGACCACAAAAATCCTATTCAATCAACTGCTCTAACCGCTTTTACTAACAAAATTAAAATTGAATAAATAATTAGTACTATGTATAACTTCTATATACTAATGACTTAAAAAATTATTCTTATTGGCCTACAAATACTGGATGTTTGACAATTATCATTTTGGATTTTGGGCAAAATCAGTAAAATATTTGGAGTTAGCAATTTGCACCACAAAAACTGGATAACCATTAACAAAACTCCAACCAGTATAATGGGGCACCATTAGGAGTAATAATTATTCAATGGCATTATTCTCTGGATGTCCACAAATATAAAAATAAATAAACAATGACGAATATTTAGACTCCTCCGTCCTTAAAGATTGACCAACTTTCTTTGACGTCCCAAATATTAACTCATTTCTTTTTGAAAGATCTATCTTATTTTATCTCTACCTACTTTTTTTCTCTTCTCTCCCCTACTTTTTCCTCTCTCATACTTTCTCTCTCACTTTAACTATTTAAATATCACCTCCAAAATCCTCGCTCAAAAATAAGTAGTCTAATACTGCGGGAACTAGGAGTACATGGATCATCCAACTCTCAGCTTAGCTCGAGAGAGCCACTAGATTGCCTCATTTAGATGCTATTCACTGTAAGAGAAACTTGGATTTTAAGATCTACTAGTATCACATCCGGCGATGCACGAATTAATTTGATTTCATAAATATATTTATATTTAAAATTAATTATTTTTAAATACGATACAACTATATTATTTAAGGTTTAAAAATCGCAAACATGTAAAATAATTTAAATGTAAAACCCCAAAACATTAAATTTAACAAATTTGAAAATCAACCAAGTGCATACACATTTTAAGATAATGGTATGGAATCTGCATTATTTATAAAATTAATCAAAATTCCAATGACTAATTTTTTATATCTAACAACAAAACAACAATCATAATTTTATAACTTGAATACCATTTACATAAAAAAAATTAAAACAAAGCAATAATCATCAATACCATTTACATAAAAAAATTAAAACAAAGCAATAATCATCAATACTAAGGAGACTTTTAATACACATTATTAAAACATGAATCACAAATCTACAACCTCGTTGATACAAATTAAAATTTTCAAAAAATTCAAACAATCTTTCTTACGTTCCACCAAAAATATATATTGCTTGCTATATTGCCATGTAATTATTTCCAAGGTCAAGCCTAAAAATAATTACACACTAAATATACGTTCGCCGTAACTTACGCCTCAACCCTATTTCCCTTATTTGCGGTCAACTAATAATTCGATATCAAATTTTATTATCTTAGAAGACATGTTATATTAATATTTACATCGTAATGAAATGAAGGAAAATGTTACATCTCAATACCAATTCTCAAATAAACTACAAATCTCATACTTCAATAACAAAAGTTTTAATTTTATGCTTAAACAACATGTATTCAACACCACAGTTCACGTATTGTATATAATTCTATAATGAGTTAATCAAATTTATCCAAGCCCAATTATAGAAAACCATAGAATAAAGAATAAAGGTTGTCGAAAGATGAAACAGAGAATAAAGGTTATTAGAAGATGAAACAGAGAATAAAGGTTATTAGAAATTAAGTGATAAATGTCATAGAAATATGAAATAATGTAATGAGTGAGTGGATGTAAACTACTTAATCTCAACTTACATAAAAAAGTTTTAATTTTATGCGTTAAGCAATTACCTCCAACACCACAATTCACATAGTGTATATAATTCCTGCAATTACATAAACAATGAGAGTTAATCAAATCTATCAAATCACGTTTATAGGAGACCGTATAATATATTTATCGGAAGATGAAACCAAAGAATAAGGTTTATTTGAAATTATGTGACAAATGCCATAGAAATAGGAAATAACGTAATGAATTTGTGGATTTAGAACCACCACATGTCATAGATTTATAGTTGAAAAAACCTTTCACTTCTCCAATTATTTGTAATTGGTTTTTCAAAACCGTTTATTTTTAATTAATGACATTATGATTGAAATTCAATAAGTTTTAATGTATACTAATATATGTGTTAGTGAATATAGCTTTTGACTGAATATAGCTTTTTAATTAATGACATTATATCTATTGAAATATAACATAAATTTCTAGCAAATAATAAATGTCCACATCTTATAATTGGAAAAACCTTTAAATTATGATAATCAATCATAAATTTTATATATTAGCCACATCTTATATCATGCCAAAATTCTTAAATATTCAAAATGTAAACCAAAACTCGGCTTTTATATTAGTATAGATAGATATAGATTTTGAACCACAAATTACAATTTTTGCAATCAATGATCTGACCAAAGAAAACTGATAAAATAATACTCTCCCCGCCTAATTAAATATGCAACATTTACTTTTCAAGATCGGATTTTACGTAGTGTTGTTTTACGAGTTATGCAAGAAGAAAAATAAGAAAGAAAAAATAGAGAAAGTATTGTTCATTTATAAACGTTTCATTAATTCGATAAACCAAAAAGAAAAAGTTTCAATTCTAATGCCGATAGAGGATACTTCTCAACAAAGCAAAATAAAATTTAAAAAAATTTGAAAACGATTTGGTTGGGAAAGAAAAGGTTTATCATCTTTATTTGAGGCATGTGATTAGAGGTAGGTGGTGGTTCAATATCTTCCACAAAAATCTTGTTATGTTAGAATTAAAGATAAGAAGAGGGGGGGACATTCTTGCAAGAATTCAGAAAAAGATCGGACATGGACACGTGGCAGGAACCCTTTTAAATCTCAGCCACAAGAAATCTCCCCCACAAAAAGACCCAATTTTTTTCCAACTCCTCCAAATTCTGGACAACTCCATTCAAAGAATTTTTTTTTAATATTAGTAGTACTGGAGAAAGTATTTTAGTTGATATATGTGGAAAAAATCAGCTAACCCTGTGGCTTAGCTCCCCTCTGGTCCTTTTCTCTCGTTCCTTCATATTTTCACCTTTGGTCTGAAACTTTCCTCTCTTTTTTTTCTCTCTCAAATTTATTATCCCATCCAAATTTGGGGGGTGGTGATTTGAGAGAAAACCCCAGTCTTTGTCTTTCTTGAATCAGTTCTTTTTTTGCTTGGCTGCTGAATTAAGGTTGGTTGTTTATTAGAGTCTCAATTTATTTGCTTTCAAATGAATATATTGTCTGTTTTGCTAAATATGGTATGCAACTAAGTAACATATAAATTAAATTCCCATCAAATAATACATTTTTCTTGAACTCTTTTTTCAATACAGTCTGATTTGATTATATTCACCTATAGATTTCAATAATGGTCTGAAATGGAATAATTAAATTATTAAAAAAAAGATATACATTTTTTTTTTAAATGGGGGTTTTAACAAACTATAATAACTCCCAAAAAATTTGCTTGGAAAATCTGTGTTAATTCTTTAAAAGTTAATTCTTTAAATGGAAAATGGGGTATCAGTAACAAGCTATAATAACTTCTGAAAGTTTGCTTAGTTAAAAGATTTTAACTAATGATGATTTAATTTTTTAGGTATCGATTAAAGAGGTCTAAGAGCACTCCCAATGGGCCCGGGTAAAAATCGGGGTTTTTTTCCCTCACACCGATTATCGCCGCCTGGGGGGGGGAAAAACGCGATTTTTCCCGTTTTGCCAACGCGAAAAAACCGGATTATCGCCGAATTTTCGCCGCCGGGGGGTTAATTGGCGATAAATATATTTTTGTTTTTTTTTTTTTAATTTTCCTATTCAACCTTTTTCTCTCCCCTCCTTCCCTTTTCTCTCTTCATCCTCATCCTCATCCTCATCCCTTTTTTCCCTTTATTTTTTTAAATATATTTAATAAATTTAATGCTTAAATTCCCCCCGGGGAATATCCTTTCTTCGTCGTTGTAATGTTTCCCCGTGTTTAATACAACGAAATTTATTTTTATTATTTTTTTTGTCTTATAAATTAAATTAGCTACTTTATTATATACAAAAAAAAAACAATTAAATTATGATGATATAAAAAAAAATGTTGATTTGGGGAGAAAAAAGGGGAAAAAATTTTTTTTAAAAGGGGATAAATTATGTTTTGAGGGGCATTAGGGAGAAAAAGGGGTTTTTAGGGTGTTGGGAATTTAAAGGAGTTTGGAATGGTTTTGAAAGAATGAAATAAATAAAACTAATAGGAGTAGAAATAAAATATTGTACAGAAATAGGGGATATAAAAAAATAGGCCTTCAAGAAGCAAATAATAAGCCGCCCTAAACCTTTCCCCAAAATACCAAAATACTACAACGTATGTATATCTAAAAATTTTATAATATTGCACAAAAAGAATTAAAAAAAAAAATAAAAATGAAGAATATAATACACAATTTCCAAAGGGCAAAATTGGCATTTTAAAAAATTAAAAAATTAGTGTTATCCTCAGGCAGGGCGGGTGAGAGAACTTTCCTCGGACGCAGGAGCTCCAAATCCAGCAGTGGAGGAATAGCAATCGAAGGGGGACTAGATGTTGCTTTCCTCCAGATTCGCAACATTGGATCTTCACGTTCATCCAAAGACATTGAAGAAATGGTAAGAGTTTCTTCTGGCTCTGCTGAAGGTTTGACAACCAAAGAAGCAACAAAATAATCAGTCAGCAACGCAGGGATTGAAGCACAAATACTCATTAGATAAGCCTTTGTACCTTCCGCAACAATAAGATCAGGAAGAGCCGATCCTGCCCCTGCCCCTTCCAGAGGATGCAGAGCCAAATCCGCACCATCATCCTGTGCCTCCAAAGCATGGAGCACATGAGGCATTGCAGACGTCCTAGCTTCGTCTTCGTCGTCCACAGACCTAAGCTCAGGAAGAGCCGATGCCGCCGGAGATTCCTCTGACTCTAAATTACGAACATCACGTTCCTCCACAAACATTGAAGAAATGGTAACAGTTTCTTCTGGCTCTGCTGAAGGTTTGACAACCAAAGAAACAACAAATAATTAGTCAGCAACGCAGGGATTGAAGCACAAATACTCATTGGATAAGCCTTTGTACCTTCCGCAGCAATAAGATCAGGAAGAGCCGATCCTGCCCCTGCCCCTTTGAGAGGATGCAGAGCCAAATCCGCACCATCTTCCTGTGCCTCCAAAGCATGGAGCACATGAGGCATTGCAGACGTCCTAGCTTCGTCTTCGTCGTCCACAGGTCAGGAAGAGCCGATGCCGCCGGAGATTCCTCTGACTCTAAATTACGAACATCACGTTCCTCCACAAACATTGAAGAAATGGTAACAGTTTCTTCTGGCTCTGCTGAAGGTTTGACAACCAAAGAAGCAACAAAATAATCAGTCAGCAACGCAGGGATTGAAGCACAAATACTCATTGGATAAGCCTTTGTACCTTCCGCAACAATGTTAAATCATACTCCTTCTGTCCCCCATTAGGAGTCACACTTTGACCGGGCACGGGTTTTAAGAAATGTAATGAAAAGTTGGTTGAAAAAGTTAGTGAAATGTAAGACCCATTTTTTTATATTGGTTTTTTATAATAAAATGTAAGTGAATTAAATTAGGTGAATGTGAGACCTACTTACTCTTTTTGGTAAAAATAAAGTGTGACTCTTAATTGAAGACGGACCGAAATGGAAAAGTGTAACGAAATCGGGGATACGGAGGGAGTAACACAAAGTAACCACGAAGCAAACAGAATATTGATTATTTAAAAGCTTCGAACCAGAAAAAATATGATGACATACATTCTAGAGTTTAGAGACAAGATATGACATTATACTACGAAAAGACAGTTCAGAGAGAAGGTTCTTCAGCATAGTAGTATAATGGAGGGCGTAGATGCCTCAAACGAAAGAGTGGTAGGACATATCCCAAAATAAAGAATTCCCCATCAAAGCCAGAAAGGCTGCCATCCCAAGCTGGAGCAAACGTTGCTGGAGGAGACTGCTTGACTGTAGGAGCCCGAGGGATATTGATAAGGCTAATTTCATGCATCGGTTATATGGTGAAAAGCGTTACATTTTGCTGGGTCTAACACGGTTTCTAAGCCAGGTGTGTGACAGAATCGCTAGTTCAAGGAGATGCCGAAGGAAACCGTCTAGCGAAGGAATGAAGTAAAAATGAGCAGAATCTAAGGAAAAAGAAGGCATGAAGAAGGGAGTCAATAGCTGAGGGCCGAAAAGTCTATCTATACCTCGCTGGGCCCCACTTTAACGCCTATAAATAGAAGAGCATGCAACACACAAGATATCACTCTTTTTCGCTCACTCTTAGCTCACGCACAACACACACTTGAGAAATGGGAGTTCTGGGGTAGTTTCGGTTCCGAAGGGGTAAATTCTTCAGTAAATTTTAGTCGTAACACCGTCCGCGTGAGGGCGAAGATACAATCTCTTTAATTTCAGTGTTTTTGCACTTTTTCCGTTCGAACTTCACTTTTGGAAGTCGATTTGGCTGTTGATGTTGCTGATTATCTATTCACTTCTGTTAGTTTACGCTTTTCTGTGATATTTCAAGTTGATTTACGTAGATCCAGCTGATGAAAGTTTTTATTTCGGCAAGTTATATGTTGATCTTTGTTTTTGTTGCTTTGGTGCTCGATCTGGGAATTTGGTGGTAGATCTGTGGTGTTGTTGATTGATCGGAGGTTGTTGGTTAAATTTGAAGTCATGAAATGTTTCTTTTGGCTAGAATTTGTGTCGGACGCTTGGATCCGGAGTGGATTTAGCGTCCGAGGTTGGATCTGAACAGGGGAAGTCGAGTTATGCATGGATTTTAAGTTTTCTGCTTATTTTCTGTTTTACTTCGTCTAGCATCCGTAAATCTGCTTAGTTCTTGATTGTTACTCATTAAAATTGTTTAAATCCAGTCCGCTCTTTTCCGATTTCGCTCTTGTTGTTTTCTTCTGTTTTTTTTACGAGAATTGGTTGGAGAAGATGATGTCGATGTTAGTTAGTACCTTAGTTAATTGTTTTTCCAGCTTTTCATCCGTACTCTGCTTTTTCAGTTATGGTCCCCACCGTCAGGTTGTTTCCCAGATCTAGGTAATTAGAGAGGTTTCTTAGATCTAGTGATTGTTCGGTTTAATTTCCGTGCATGCTTTTATTGTTTCGCCTAGATCTAGCTGTTACCGTAGCAGTTTAAATTCCCAATTTATTTTCCTCAACCCGAAAAAAATGCGTGGCAGCAGCCAACCCCAAAAAAATCCCCAAATCCTTGAGCATGATTATTACGCATCCATCTCTGTGGGATCGATCCCTACTTCCCTATGCTAGGTTTAGTAAAGTGGTTGAGGATTTTTTGAAGGAGTGCTATGTGTTCCGACGATCAGGATTTTTCAACGACCAACGAGTTGCTAGACCGTGTGATCTAGCGGATTTGCTGGAGTTAGGAAACCTGTCATTTTCTTTCTGTGCACACAGTGTGTTAACCCATTGCAAGAGTGGGAACTTTCAGATATCCTTGACCGGAGGAGACTGGCAACCAGCAGGAGAAGAGTAGCAGCCTGCGCTATGTTAGCAACCTTGAGTGGTCGTTCAGACACAGATTCAGAAGCTTCATAGGATGAAGGGCGTAGATGTCTCAACCGAAGAAGAGGTGGAACATATCCCATACGCAGCATGGGTGCCACCAGAGAAGAGGATTCCCCGCCAGAAAGGGCGCCATCCCAAGCTGGAGCAAACGTGGCTGGAGGAGACTTAGTGTTATCCTCAGGCAGGGCGGGTGAGAGAACTTTCCTCGGACGCAGGAGCTCCAAATCCAGCAGTGGAGGAATAGCAATCGAAGGGGGACTAGATGTTGCTTTCCTCCAGATTCGCAACATTGGATCTTCACGTTCATCCAAAGACATTGAAGAAATGGTAAGAGTTTCTTCTGGCTCTGCTGAAGGTTTGACAACCAAAGAAGCAACAAAATAATCAGTCAGCAACGCAGGGATTGAAGCACAAATACTCATTGGATAAGCCTTTGTACCTTCCGCAACAATAAGATCAGGAAGAGCCGATCCTGCCCCTGCCCCTTCCAGAGGATGCAGAGCCAAATCCGCACCATCATCCTGTGCCTCCAAAGCATGGAGCACATGAGGCATTGCAGACGTCCTAGCTTCGTCTTCGTCGTCCACAGACCTAAGCTCAGGAAGAGCCGATGCCGCCGGAGATTCCTCTGACTCTAAATTACGAACATCACGTTCCTCCACAAACATTGAAGAAATGGTAACAGTTTCTTCTGGCTCTGCTGAAGGTTTGACAACCAAAGAAACAACAAAATAATCAGTCAGCAACGCAGGGATTGAAGCACAAATACTCATTGGATAAGCCTTTGTACCTTCCGCAGCAATAAGATCAGGAAGAGCCGATCCTGCCCCTGCCCCTTTGAGAGGATGCAGAGCCAAATCCGCACCATCTTCCTGTGCCTCCAAAGCATGGAGCACATGAGGCATTGCAGACGTCCTAGCTTCGTCTTCGTCGTCCATAGACCTCAGCTCAGGAAGAGCCGATGCCGCCGGAGATTCCTCTGACTCCAAATTACGAACATCTACAATGTAATTCAGAGGATGCATTGCCTCCTTCTGCGCTTTCTGCGCTTTGCAAGCGCTTTCATTCTCATAGCGCCTTCTGCGCTTTGCAGGCATTTGTTCTTCAGACGGCATCGTCGTTCGTCGTCGAGGTGTTCTAAACCGTCGAATCACTGGGCGTAGCGGAAGAGCAGGCAGAAGCGGTGGTGGCGGCGGTGGTAACATGGGAGGAAGAGTTGTAGGAGGGGGTGGAGGAGGTGTTGAAATAGGGGGGAGGGCGCATAATCTACGCGGCTAACAGTGCGTGGGAGCAGAAATTCAGAGAGAGATTGAACATCTGCGGTGGATATAGGAGGTGGGTGAATCATGTGGACCTCTCTCAGCAACTCAACAGAGGTTGCTCGACACGATGAAACATGAAGAAGAAACAACAAAACGAAAAGTGAAAAGTGCGCCATTTTCAAATTTTGAAATTACTGCTGAAAATTTACAGCTTATATACAGTGAGAACACGATGGCGAAAATCCACCAATCAAAAGGCGTGAATCTACGTGTCTCCACCAATCAGAAGACTCGAAAATCCACCAATCAAAAGGCGTGAATCTACGTGTCTCCACCAATCAGAAGACTCGAAAATCCACCAATCAAAAGGCGTGAATCTACGTGTCTCCACTAATCAGAAGACGTGAAACAGCAAAGCTCGACCAATCACAGTTTATCAGCGTGGATTGATCACTATCGTTGATCAGCATTGAGCCACGTGTATTAATCTCAGCTGTTTCGCGTCAAAATAATAAACCAATAAAACATTAAAGATTGCAGTGAAAAATGGTAGCGCATCGTGGATGAACAGCGTTGAGCGACGTGGATTGATCTCAACCATCGCGTCAAAAATTTAATTGTGGGCTTTTAGGAAAGGAAGCCCATGAGAGAGCGTTGCAAATACTAATACCCAACGTTTATTTATTATAATAATAATAATAATAATAATAATAATAATAATAATAGTAGCACTAGTACTACTAGTAGTAGTAGTAGTTTATATACGTTGCAAATACTTAATACATAACATTTCTTTAATACACAACATTTCTTTATATACGTTGCAATATTAGGAGTAGTTTATGAGAGAGGAGTTATTTTAAGTATTTATATTTGTAATAAATTTATGGTAATTACTTAAAGCTGTGCAAACTGAGATTTCAATTGCTTTATGAGAGAGGAGTTATTTCAATTGCTTTTTTTTTTCATTTTATTAATTTCTTACTTTATCAATTAAATCTCATGGTTTCAAAAGTGATAGTTAATATATTAATTTAGTATGAATGAATTGTTAATACATAGGAATTTATTAACATCCAAATATCAATTTAATTAATTCATTGATAAATAGGAGTATTTAAATTTTTTAGTTTTGTATCTTAAAGCTGTGCAAACTGAGATTTAGAAAATATTAAAAGTTGGTGTATATACATAATACATGCATGCAAAAGAAAAGATAGGTTCCTTTTATAGAGGAAATTAGTTTGGTTCGGTATATAGGTACGACATGGGAAAAGAATCAAACGAAGAAAAACCCATGAAGGAGCTTATAGCAATGGAATCCTACTGGATACGTTTAAAAATGTACTACTCCATGAAAAACCCATGAAAATGTACTACTCCATAAAAATGTTATTTGTGTTTAGTGCGAATAATTTATTACTACTACTACTACTACGTTTTAGTTTTTCACTTTGTTCACATATGTACCAAGATTCTCCCACTCATTCATGCATTATTAATTAAATTGGTTTTCCTCAAAGTAATGGTGCTTTTTTAGTTAACCCCTGCGTTCATAGGAACTCCGACTCTCAGCCTTCTCCCACTCAAGCCATTAGGCACGTTCGTTACCGGGCCATATGATGGCAAGATCCTTCGAAATGCCATTCTGTTCTGTCCAAAATCCGACAGTGTTCACTCGATTGCCAATCACATTCACAATCTCAAATTCAGATGGTTGTAACTGACCATCACTGATGATATTGCAATCACCCCTCAAGCCTTTAGAAAGTAAATTCTTGATCAATGGAGCAAGTTTTGGACCACTATTAGAAGTCCCTATTGCTTCCAAATCCGTTAAGCTGCCTCCACCCGCCATTTTCTTGAATCTTGGAGATGCATCTGCGCGTACACGCTCCACAGATTCTGCTACAGCAGCTATGCTTTCATAAGCCCACAAACCAAAAGCATTCAGATCTGACCTTACAATCTCCGGATTCTCCTCATAAAACCTCTTCCTCCATCTTCTATCGAAGCTAATAACTTGGTCAGATTTGGGGATATGAGCCTTCACACCTACTACTCCCTGCATTGCTTCACTAGCTTCTGAATCCAATAAACTAGGTAGCGGATCAGCAACTATCCACGCGTACCCCTTGCTCATCATTCCAGCTTCTTTCGCCATTTGGAAGAATCGAGATGCAAGAGATGGTGGCATGTGAACCACAAACACCCTTGCCTGCTTCTTCTTGAGCTCATTCAGTTGTTGAAGAATCTCATCATTTTTAGCAGAAGGAGAAACTGCATATTGGGATGAGACAAAAGCATCCTCTCCCAAAAGTGGTACTGATCCACTTCCATATCTCGTATCCTCGTAGATAAAAACAACCTCCCTCCAACCAAAGTTCTTTACAACCGCAGCTACTGCCTTGGCCTGAGAAGCAGCACACCATGACGATCTGATGAAGTATGGTGAGTGGCGAGGCGATAGAGAGGGGCTCGTTGCTGGTGATATTATCGGAACTTTCACTTTGTCACCAATTTCCATCACATAGTGTGCTTGAATGGATGTTTGCGGCCCCAAAATCGCCACTACTTGAGTATTCTTCAGCAGATCAATGGCTGCATTTTCAGAAAAAGTTTCCAAGAAATGTAAACTTGTATTGAAGGAAAAGAGGTGTTATAGTATTTATATATACCTGCAGAAGCTGCAGAAACAACATCTTCTCTTGAATCCTTGAAATGTGGCACGATCACAGTGCTATAATTAGTGTTTTTGGAGTAGAATTCTTCAATGGCCATAGAAATGCAAGTTTTGTACATCTTTCCTTGAATTGTTTGAAGATCAAGAATAACTCCGACGTCAACCTTTGCATTGAAACTGCTCAATGGAGAAACGCAAGAGGTCATATACAAAAGCATAAGCAACAAATAAAAGAGTGGTTTCTGCATTGGAAATTTGGAAAAGTATTAAGAATCTAATAAAAATGAATAGTATCTACTTGGGAAATGGATCGATGAAGCAACACTTGTATATATACATATACGAGCATGCAAAATTCCAACTTTGGAAAAATGAAATGATCACGTAATTACGCTTTACTAAGTCTTTGATTTTAATTAAAAAAGAGTGGACTTGTCAATAAAACAACTGAAGATTCTGTTGATTTTGTGGACGTGTATGCTTTTAATTTGCAGGAGAAGCTCTGACCAATTCTAGCTCATATGTTTCTGAATCTTGACAAAAGAGGAAATGTTTTAGTCTTAATTCGCTATGTTTTAGTCTTAATTCGCTATGTTTTATTCTTCAAGAAATTTCTGATAGTTTGCATCCTAAGTTTATGACCTTCAATCTCTAAACATGCATAAAACAAAATCATAATTTCCAATATCTGGTAAAAACTTTAATAATACTCCTACTAATATAATTAAGATTCTTATTTTATCAATAAATAAAATCCATAAATATTAGTACTAAAAAATCATTAGTTACACTTATAATTAAATTTACTCATATATTAATGTATCAACATGTGCAGAATATAGTACATATTTTAATTATTTAATAGATATATGCATTTTCATCAATATAGTATTAATTAATAATGGACTGCTCCGTATTTCTTTTCAGGGAATTAGTAGTAACTGATATACTATTGTGATAACTTTCATAGTTCAAACTTCAAACATGACATTTATTGAAATGCTCCATAGATTCCGCTAGAAAACGTTCAGTTTTGAATCTGATGTAATTAATCAACTACATCAATTGAATTCTTCATATATACTGTATGACGTAATTAATCAATTGGAACATTGGGTCCAAATTCCTCCAAATTAATTGAATTTAATTTTTTATAGTTTGAATTTATCTGATAATAGTACTTCATATGACCATATTCAACTTCTTCTTTTCTTTTATTTCATAATTATGTCAATTATAATATCTATATTTAATAGACATAATCATGTCAGTTATAATGGTTGGTGGTGGTTCTTTAATAAAAAAAAATCCCCTCCAGAGATTTTTTTTTCACGTGTGTGTTATTTTAGTTTTTTCTTCAAAGTACATACGTTACCATGATGTTAGTAGGGAGCTGCAAATTTAAATAATTTGTAAATTGAGTCAAACATTAAGTCAACAATTCATGTAGTACTACTGTACTAGTATAACATTTTTTAGACCCAATAAAATCTGCTCAAACACATGTAATGTGACCAACATTGGCATAGTAAAAAAAATCATACAATCTTGGAGTACAATTTTTTTTTTTATCAAATCTGTCCCAACCTATTTAAAATGTTAATTACCCTAAATAATACACTATCAAATCTATCACAAAATTAAATTTCCGGCACCAAATCGGTGATTTGACACGCCGGAGGTCGATTCTCTTCCAAAATAATAAAAATGTGTACCAAAACATTAGCACACGAGAGAAAAAACACATAAGTATACAACAACACTAATTCTAAAATGATAGGAGTATTATCAAATTGTTGAAAGTGAATAACAACAAAATGTTTCCAACCAAAATTCATGGCAATTCCTTTCTTCTAGTACAACAGCCAACATATCTGATTTCAATCATCTCAAAACTAATCTAAAATCGAAACAACAACAGATAAACATAACTGTAGAGAAGCGGCTCACTCTGCTCTATCGTCGACCTTAGGCTCTGCAGATTTCTCGACGGCATCTGCTTGGTGCCAGTGCCGATCCCGCTCTATTCCCGGCAATCTTCCAGGCCTCTCATAGGCTGCCCTATTCTCCCTATCAGATGAAGGACTCCATTTTAGGGTCTTTCCTGTCTGCTTCTTTTCCGGCAACACCAGTATACTTTCTTGACACAACTCAATTTGGTGATGAGTTTTTCGGGGACGGCTCCTCCTTCTGTGGCGGCTCCTCCATTTGGCAACACTTTTCCGACAGCCTAGTTGAAGGCGTAGCCTTCAGTCATCTCTCCTCCTTCTGATTTCTCCGGTTAACTGGCCATCGATGTGTGAGTTGCAATGCAGTAGCTTTCTCGCCCTCTCACCGGCGGGCATCTTTGACTTCTCCGCCAACATACATTTGGGGAGGGATTGTTCGGTCGGCTACTTCTTCTCCCCCTCAGCCGGACAAACCAAGGACCCCTCCTCTGTTTTCTTCTCTTGACAGCGGCTGGGCGGCTCTATCGGCACCATTGATCTCTTGGTTGAGCTGCTCTCGACAGCCTCGGCTCTTCTTTCGGTGGTACACACTGTCCTTCTCTCTCTCGGCATTCTTCTAGGCACGATGAATCGTTTGGCCCTAGCCGGACGATTCATCGAATTCTCTTCTTCCATTTTTTGTGTTTGTAAGATTGTGAAAGATGCTACTCTGCGGCCTTTTTGACAGCATCGGTTCTTTCCTCTGCTATGGCTGTCCGACGACTTCACTTTCGGAGTCTTCTTGCCTTCCTCTCTTAGATCTCTCTTGCTCGCTTCCACCTCCAGATCGATGCTCACACCGGCGACCAATCGACCCCTACTTGCTAGTTCTCCGTCGGCTCTATCGCCGCTTGCTGCTGCTGGCAATGAGTTGGTGTCGTGCTGCATTCACTCAGCCTTCTCTGTTTTGAAAAGGGAGACTTGGCTCTTGCTGTGGCTTTGAAGTTGAGTAGAGAGTGGCTGAAAATTTCTTGGTGGACAGAAGGCTTGAATTTTGGTGATATTTTTTTTTTTTGAACAAACTAACAAAGGATTGTTGGTGAAGAACATTCTATTGGGTAGAATTTCAGCCTCTTGCTTAAATGCAGGCCTCCTCATTTGATTGACTTTTTTTTTGTTTTTTTTTTTGCTATAGAGACAGATCGATCCATATGGAGGATCGAACCTGCTCTGATACCATGTTGAAAGATAAAATGCGAAAAATAAAACTCAAGAACTCTTGAAGACTACATTTTAATTGATTTGAATTGTTATTTGAGATACTTTCTACATAGGTATTTATACGACTCTATATATAAATATACCTAGGAATTATACTCATTGAAACTCTATATTGTAAATGTTACCCACTTTCCAAAGATTGGGACTCCACACTTTCTCTTCCCAACATACTTGGACACTTCAATTACTCTTTCCAACAGTAACCATGAATTGATCCAATGGCTAGACAATAAGGGGAAGAATTCCACTATATTTTGTGTCTTGGGAGTGAGTATTTTCTTAGTAAGGAAGATATATTAGAGCTTGCTCATGGTTTGGAGCTTTCCAACTTCAACTTTATATGGGTGATTAGGTTTCCGAAAAGAGAGGAGAACAAGATGGTTCTAGAAGATTCCTTGCCACAAGGGTTTCTTGAGAGGGTTGAGGGGAGGGGTTTGGTGGTGGAGGGGTGGGCCCCACAGGCACAGATTCTAGGGCATGCTCAATGTTGGAGAGCATGAAATTTGGTGTGCCCATTATAGCTATGCCTATGCATCTAGATCAACCGCTCAATGCTAGGTTGGTGGAGCAAATTGGTGTGGGTGTGGAGGTGGTCAGGAACGACTGTGGGAAGCTTGAGAGGGAGGCGGTGGCCGCGGTCATACGCAGCTTGATGGCCGATGAGGGCGTGAGGAGGAGTTCTATGTCCATGAGTGAGAAGCTCCAAGTGAGAGGGGACCAAGAGATTAAGGAGGTTGTCCAAGTGTTTGTCAAGCTTTGCGAGAACAACAAGAAGAACAAGACCAATGACTAACTGATTTCTGGTTACTTCTTTATTAGCAGGTTGTAAAATGTAATTTTGTAACGAACGTATAATTTGATTAAGTTAATCACAACGATTATGTTTTATGACCGATTTGAGGTACATATCATTATTTTTCGTGTAATATTTATGTTTAAAAATAGTTTATCCGTCGATTTTTCATGTCTACCTGAAAATAATCATGTAAAAATATAAATGGATCAAATCGATAAATTAAGGACACAAAGTATGGGAGCTAATTGGTCTAGAGCAAAATCATAAAATAGATAACCAAATCAACTTACAATAATTTTCCAAGTATGTTCATTTGTATATTGCGCCTTGCGGTATTAAGAGTCACGAAAAAGATTGAAGATTTTAATTTATAATAATGAGATTAATAACACTGGTGATTATACTATTGATTTATTAGTATTATACGAATTTGTTGGCAATTGAAACATAAAATGAATGTAGCGATATCCCACATTGCAAAGACCTTAATCCACTATATAAGTCTCATGGGCCTCTCCTCCTATCATCAATTGGTTTTAAGATGGAACTCATGGACTTCTATCATGGTATCAGAGTGGGTCGCCTACTGTGGATCAATTGTTTAACTGACCCAGCAGTATATCTGGGCTTAAAATTTGGTCCGGTGGTCCAACCGATCGAGAAAAAAAATGGGCTAGTTGTCCAACCGATCATAAAAAAATCCAACCCCTCCAAGGTTCACCTTGAAGGGTTTGAGGGAGGGTGTTGGCAACACTTGAAACATAAAATGAATGTAACAATATCTCACATCAACGTACACAAAGAGCTTAATCCACTATATAAGTCTCATGAGCCTATCCTCCTATCACCAATAAAAAATTGGGCTAGTTGTCCAACCGATCATAAAAAAGTCCAACCTCTCCAAGGTTCACCTTAAAGGGTTTGAGGAAAGGTGTTGGCAACAATTGAAACATAAAATCAATGTAACAATATCCCACATCGGCGTACACAAAGAGCTTAATCCATTATATAAGTCTCATGAGCCTCTTCTCCTACCACCAATTAGTTTTAGGATGGAATCCATCAATTTCTATCGGAACTTAATGTTAAGTTTTAATACTGTTACATCCCAAAATATATATGTAATACTTATTTTGTACTTCATCACATATAATTATTCTATGGCCATGAATTTGTCATTTGAACATTATAAGTTGAGGATTAATTTTCTATATTGATGTTGTTTCAGTATAGAATTATTTCAGTTGTTAAAGTGTGATTTGTCTATATGTAATTGAGATCCAAAGTGTTTTAATTGATATAAATTGGCCTATCCAATATTTTGGGTTTGGGTTTTAGCTGGCCCATTGTTTTGAGTGGGCCTCTACCTGCCAAAATGGCCCAGACTCGGTTTCTCACAAATCTCCTAGCCCTTCCACAACAAAATCAAGATCATTAATTGTTCACTCTCTTAATTAAATTCTATTAAAATAACAAACACAAAAAAGCCCTAGTTCTTAAAGAGAATAAAGTTGCGGTAAATAGGGCACAAGGAAAATGGTTACAGTTAAAAGTTACGGTTTCTCTAAAAATTTCATATATAAGGCGTATATAACTCTATAAATAAACTGATTCTTTTATCACCATACCCACATCAAGATCTCTTTGGATAAAACAAAGATTTTGCAAAATATACACCATAAACCAACAATATATTTTCTTGAAATACACACAATGGTCTCTCAACCATACAATTGATTTTATTTATTCAATAATAAATCATAAATTCGTTTGAAAAAAACTAATTCATCCCTTTCGAATCACATATCAACCCTAAATTTGGAGAAAATATTCCCTACTATACTATAGACATACCAAATGCCAATATGAATTGGAGTGTCAAATTTTGAATCTAATTCTATACATAATTCTAAAATATGGAAAATTTCCCCAGAACTTAAAAACATCATCTCTGGTGAAATAATGAATAAAAAATTCGTATTACCAATTCGAATCACATATAAACCCTAAATTAGGAGGAAATATTTACTCCTCCTATAGACTTACCATATGACAATACG
Source organism: Salvia hispanica (assembly GCF_023119035.1). NCBI lineage: Eukaryota > Viridiplantae > Streptophyta > Magnoliopsida > Lamiales > Lamiaceae > Salvia > Salvia hispanica. Next base: position 484,065 of record NC_062966.1, on the reverse strand, counting down.
AATTGGGTGTCATCCTAAATCCATCCACGATTCTATTAAATTTCCTCCAAAATTTGTGATCACATAGAAACATAAAAAAGTGAAATATTGTGCTATCTTAATCGAATAATGAAACAAACGAATTCTTGGTAAGAAATATTCACACAAAAGATTAATATGGAAACATTGCGACACTCGATCTATAAAAATGGCACCATCTCAAGAACTAACTTCATCACACACGCAAAAATTTCTTCTCTAAAAAAAAAAAAGTTGTCATGGATTCTCCATCAAACATCCTAATGTTCCCATGGCTCGCACACGGCCACATCTCCCCCTACCTCGAGCTCGCCAAGCGCCTCTCCCGCCGCAACTTCGTCGTCCACCTCTGCTCCACCGCCGCCAACTTCAAATCCATCGAGAAGGATCACCAGCACTCCATCCGCCGCGTCGTCCTCCACCTCCCCGAGACGCTCCTCCCGCGCCGCCTCCACACCACCAACGGCCTCCCCCCCGAGCACATGGAAGCCCTCAAGGAGACGCTCGACCTGGCCGCCCCCGAGCTCCGCCGCGTCCTCTCCGAGCTCCGCCCCGACCTCCTCGTATACGACTTCCTCCAGCCGTGGGCCCCGCAAGTCGCCGCGGAGCACGGCGTCCCCGCGGTGGAGTTCATCACCAGCAGCGCCACCATGAACGCCTACCTCTTCCACTTCTTCTCCCCCGCGGCGGCCGAGGACGACTTCCCCTTCCCGGAGGTCTACTACCGGGAGTACGAGCTCGTCCACCGCGACCGCCTGCTCGCGGTGGACGAGGGGGTCAGGAGGAACGCCTTTGCCGGGGTGCGCCGCTCGAACGGCGCCGTTTTGATCAAGGGGTTTAGTGAGATTGAGGCCAAGTATAGTGACTACTTGGCTGAGTTGCTTGGGAAAAAGGTTGTGCCTGTTGGTGCCCTTGTACAAGAAGCTACTACTTCCATTAATGGGAGCAATGAATTGATCAATTGGTTGGACAAAAAGGAGAAAAATTCCACTGTTTTTGTGTCTTTTGGAAGTGAGTATTTTCTTAGTAAAGAAGATATTCTAGAGCTTGCTCATGGCTTGGAGCTTTCCAACTTCAACTTCATATGGGTGATTAGGTTTCCCAAAAGGGAGGATGGTAACAAGATTGTTCTAGAAGATTCCTTGCCACTAGGGTTTCTTGAGAGGGTTGAGGGGAGGGGTTTGGTAGTTGAAGGGTGGGCCCCACAGGCTCAGATTCTAGGGCATGAGAGTGTGGGGGGTTTTGTGAGCCATTGTGGATGTAGCTCAATGATGGAGAGCATGAAATTTGGTGTGCCCATCATAGCTATGCCTATGCACATTGACCAGCCCCTCAATGCTAGGTTGGTGGAGCTCATCGGTGTCGGTGTGGAGGTGGTCAGGGACGGCCGAGGGAGGCTCGAGAAGGAGGTCGTGGCCGAGGTCATAAGACGTGTGGTGGGCGACGAGGGGATCAGGAAGAGTGCTGTTTCGATGAGGGAGAAGCTCCGGCTCAAGGGGGACGAAGAGATTGATGACGTTGTGGCCGTGTTTGTGAAGCTTATTTGGGAGAACAAGGTGATGAAGAAGAGGAACAAGAAGAGCAAATGGCTAGCTTTCACTGAAATACTCTATAGCATTTTTTAGTTTGTGATATATTGTTACTTACTAGTACTAATTTATTTTTCATGTTAGTTACTAGTAGTAGTACTAGTTTCTTTTTTGAGTCCGCTGCATATAGTTTTTTAAATGCAGCTGGTTTTTATTCGGACACCATAATCTGTAATTTTTTTAAATGCAGTTGGTGAATTTGAATTGTATTTGAGTGAATTATGAGACTAATCTTTTTTTATATTAGTGACATGATGCAATGCCTTTATAACTTTGGCTGTGTTTTTTAACTTAAACCAAAACTTTAAATATTTAATAATGGTTGTAAACATGCATTGACTTAATTTACGTTGACAGAATATAATATCATAAAAATATGATTGAGTTAGTTTTGTAAGAAACAATGGTTAAAAAAAATAGTTGATCGTCAAATTTTGAAATCTCCATGATATCCTGGATCAAAATCATTAAATAAACATATACACCAAATTATAATGGACTTTAGTTTGAACGAAAATTAAAAAGTTCGGAAATCAACTAAGTAAATAATGCTTCTAAATTTCTACGAAAATTACTAAGTAGAGGGAAAAAATTTCTAAATTAAATCATATAGTACTCCATACATGGATAAAAACCAGAATAATAATCAAAGGTTAAATGAGGTTGGCCGATTCAATTTTTGGGTTAGCCCATTTTCAGAGTGGGCCTATAGCGTAGTTAAACTATATCTACTCTTAATTCTCAACAAATTATATTAAAATTAATTCTTAATTCTAATAAAAAAAATATATACTAGGAAAATGAAATAAATTAAAACAAATCCCTAAAATCGGATCAATACCTCTTCTTAAGATGCTTGAATTACTAGGTGGTGTTTTTAAAACAGGCAAGTAGAAGATTGGATTCTGTATGACAGTGACTTTATAAAACACTTTCTTGTTTTATTTGTCCATTTGATAAACATTTTATTGTGATTGAACGATGAATTATGCTACTCACTACTGAGTTAATAAGATAAAATTGAGAATATAAGACCAAAAGCATCCACAATACAATGTCGTAAGCCCCCTTTTATAGCCTCATTCTAGCCATTTAAATAATTAAATTTTAGGAAAAAAATACATTAATTGAAATAAAAAATAAATATCCATAATTTATTTTATTAAATATTACTCCCTCCGTCCCACTTTAGGAGTCTTAGTTTACTATTTTTGGATGTCCCACTTTAGGAGTTCCGGTTGGAATATTTTATAAATAGTATTAGGCCCCACATTCCACTAACCTTTTTTCACTCATCTTTTATTATAAAACTAATATTAAAAGGTATGACCAACATTCCACTATCTTTTTTCACCAACTTTCATTTACATTTTTTAATACTGTGCCGAACTCAATCGGGACTCTTAAAGTGGGACGGAGTGAGTAGTAATAATTGAACACGAATAGTAACAAGGGGATAAAACCGTCTTTATACCCAAAACGAAATTAGGAGTTCCAATCTAAGCTCAAAAAATAATCTTCTGCCCAAATTCAACGCGTTGGATTTTGTTGATTCGTTAAAATTGTTGAATTAATTATCTAAGATTAAAAAATCGCTGAAAGCTGAACTCCGCTGAAGACTTTTCGATCAATTGTTCGTTTGATTTTGGGTTTTCAAACTCCGGTAAGGATTCAGTTTATACTACTGTTTTTTGGCTCTTTTATTTTCGGATTTATGTTTCATTTTCTAATTAGATTGAGTATTCAAGAATGTGAGAGAGATTACCGATTTGTTTAATTTTCTGATTTTGATTGATAATCGATTACGCTTGTACGCAATTGGGGTTGGATCAATTTGGGAAATGAAATTATCGAAAGCTAGAAGTTCCTAAATTTGCCTCTGGGGATGTTGGGGTATAAGGGCTATGAGTTTGACTGCATTCTTGGGAAATTTTGGCTTATTCGTTGATGATTGAACAATAGGTAATTATTTCTTGGATTTGTAGCAATGGTGGTTGTTGAGCAGAAGATGCTGTTAATGTTTCCTCATTCATTAGTTGCCGCCTTAGTAAACACCTTTCTGTGCATCTATTGGTGAATCTGTTGTGATTCCTCGTATCACGTAGAGATTGCTTTTGCTGAATACTGATGAAGATGGCAAGGAGCTGAGTTTCTATTGAATTTGTAAAGTTTGTAGGAAGTTAGCACTTTAGTAAGTTTTTCTTCGATAAGAAGTGGCAATCACGACCGGGGCCTAATTTAACATCTGAACTGTGGCGCTGTTTAGTGGGCGCTTATTTAATTGATTTAAAGAGATGGGAGCATGTTGGTTAAATATAATGGATGGTGGCTTAAATAGGTGTTTGGTGTGATTACAATACAGATATTGCCTAATTTACGAGGATTTAGAGAATAGGAGCAGGTTGGTTATAAATAATAGTGGATGGTAGCGGAAATAGATATTTGGAGTTATTACGATATTGCCAAATGCTCCAGTGCACTAAAAGTTTTTCACATCTGATTTGATATTCTTCCAATTTGGGAATTGTTATTTGATCATGTCTGAATGATCTCCTCTTGCATCTGGCATCTGAAAATGGGAAAATGTACTGTCTGATTATGATCTTCTGTTTTGATGTGTGTGCTATTGAATTACTTCAGTGGAACTTCGGTCATTGAAATTTCAGTGTAAGTCGTATTGTGTATTGCCTATTGGCAATTTAAGGAAAAGAAGAGGAAAATGTTTTATAAAGTTGAAGACAAACTTTCGCTTAGCAGGGAACATCCTATTCAAGGCTGTGGACAAGATCAATATCCCCTGTAAGCTACCTTCAAATGGCCGAAAAAGCTTGTGTAAAGCGCCTCCAAAAGGAATATAGAGCCCTATGTAAAGTAAGTCGTTTTCAACTTCTGGAAATGTTTGAAATCTCAGGCATGGGGCTATGGATATTCTTTCTGGTAAACTTCATTTAACGTTATATACTAATGATGTCACATACAGGAACCTGTCTCCAATGTCGTGGCACGTCCTCTGCCAAATGACATCCTTGAGTGGCGTGAGTCTTCCCTTACTTTTTCGTTAAAATTTACTTCTATTGTTCTTTTATTATTATTTTACAGTAGTATGTGGTTCCCACCTCTTTCTGAACATGTTCTTAAGCATAGATTACTTTCATTTTTCCTGGGAATATAAATAGTTTCTTTCTCATTCATTTGACAAATATGTTTGTCCACAAGTAAATGATTGGTTATACTTTGGAACCAGCTAATAATGGTAGTTCATCACTTCATCTACATTTTCCTGCAGCATATTAGTTGATGGGAGGTTAGTTCCCATCTTTTATTGTTGCCTAAGATGCTCTTCATAGTATTGATTGTGGGAATTGCGGAAAAGATGAGACATGTTATTTTCCTTGTGATGGGGTTCTTCTTTCAGTTATATTCTCATTGAAGTCTAGATCTTTGATAGTGTATCTGAAGAGCTAAATGGTGTCACTGGTGTTGATTATTTTGTTCAATTTATGATAGCTAATGATTGTTTCATCTACTATTGATATGGCTCTTTTTCCTAATTCTGCATTCAGATTATGTTTTGGAGGGAAGTCAAGGAACGCCCTTTGCAGGTTTTTGGCTCTTTTTTTCCCATCTTTAACATGTCTGATTCGGGGAAAAATAGTTATAAATGGGGTACATGCGCACTGTGTTTATCTGCTGATGAACTACAGCTACTAATGCTTTTAGCCCTGGTCTGTTTTGTGTCTTTGTACTAAATAATTGTCTTTAATTTCTTTTACAATCTCTGATCATTCAAGGTGGATATTACTATGGAAAGATAAAGTTTCCACCAGAGTACCCATTTAAACCTCCAGGAATCACGTAAGTTTTCATCTCTTATGCCATGTCTACTCATTTAAGCATGATGTGGCAATCTACTGTTGAATATTTTTAAATTTTTAAATGTTCTCCATGTGCCGTGTAGCATGACTACTCCAAATGGACGCTTTATGACACAAAAGAAATTATGCCTGTCCATGAGTGATTGTAAGTTATTTGTTGTTGCTTTAGCATATTATTTCCTTGTGTTATCTGTACTCAATTCTCTTGTGTCACACTATTTATTTGATTCCTTTTCCAGTCCATCCTGAGAGTTGGAACCCCATGTGGTCTGTCTCAAGGTAAAGGATTTCGAGAAAAATATCACTCTTCATTTTCTCTACCAATTATACAAGTTTATTGTGCTGATTTTTCCCATTTCTATGCAGCATACTGAATGGCCTCCTTTCATTCATGGTGGGTTCCATGCTAATGGGGAGTTTGATCATTTTAACAGCTATTTTTACATTGAAACCCTTACATGCTAGTAAACTAGTTTCCACAGTCGAAATATACAACCAGGTGCTATTTGTTTTCTATTTTGTTTCAGATGGACAATAGTCCTACCACTGGCAGTGTCTCAAGTACAGACGCAGAGAAAAAGAGGCTTGCAAGTACTTCCCTTGCTTTTAATTGTAAAATGTAAGTCTTACTTAAGGATATGCATTCTCTTTTATCGTCATTTCTTGGTCTGCGTAAGATGAATTAAAGGTTCACACATGTGCCCTTTTATTTTGTTTATTGTTACCAAATCATCAGTTAATTAATTCACCAATATATTGCTATTGAATGATGAACATTAGTTACTTGTTTTAACATCTGGGAGTTATGATTGATCTCAAAGCTCTCTTTTTTGCTCAAAACAGCCCAACTTTTAAGAAACTATTTCCAGAGTACCTGGAGAAATACGAACAACAGTTAGCGACCGAGCAATCTGCTGATCAGGCAGCACAAGAATCCGTCAGGGAAGAAAGTTCCCGCCCCACATTAAAGAAACGTGGATCCCAGGTGGAACCGAATAGCGTAGACGTCCCAAAAGAGGTAAATAACCAGCAGAAACGCGGGTCTTTCCCTACCTGGTTGTCAGTGATGCTCGTTTGCATTTTCGCTGCTGTAATGGCTCTACCCCTGCTTCAGCTGTGATGTTATATGGCCATCTTGAAAGGGATATTTTGAGTGTGATTTAGGTGTAATATCTTATAAGTGTTAAATGTACCGAAACAGGACCTGTACAGTGGTCGTGCAAATGAAGGAAATATGATTTGAATCCATGTATTGTGTATTACTCCTTTCAGTAGTATACCTCACCCACTTTTTTGTGCTCTAAAAGAGTAACTGTTTTGGAATGACCCCTTAATAGTGGGATGACTCATTACATAATTAATCAAAACATTAAATTGAAGTGCATTAGCTGAGGTTTCAATTCCAATGCCTGAAATCCTCTGTTTGTCTTTTCCTCCTTTTCTGGTCTTTTGTCATCTACTTGAGCTTCCACTTCCTCCACTGAAGTTGAATATTTATCCTAGTTATGTTTAGTTGATGAACTATTTAATATATATATAGTATTAACTTTGAAAATTGAAAGTTCAGTTGTTTAAACTTTTGCCAAATTCTTATTTTGCATATCAACTTTAAAATTCGCCCATAAATTACTGAACTTGTTTTGCATATCAATTTTAAAATTCGCCCATAAATTATTGAACTGTTGCAAGTAATATAATTTTGAGGCTAACATGACTTGATGACTTATTAAATTGACACTATCGAAAGTCATCCAAAATAACCTACTACAACACATAGTAAACATCAAAATGACATCAATAATAGTAGTACTAAATTAAAGAATATATTGCTTGCTGAATTTTTGTACACTTTTCTTCTTCAAGACCATCAACTCACATTATTTGTCAAAAGTTCACATGTTCATGTCACATTGTGAATAAGTCCCAAGTTCTAACTCCTAAATACATCTAAGTTCATTTGGAGTTATGCAATGAAATATTTTGATTTGGTAAATTTCATTTCTCAAGAAAAGGGTAAGATATCATATATCATGGGATCCTCCGAAACATGCGGCGTGAATTGATAATGATGAAATAGAAAAACACTATGATGACAAATATTATTAGGTTGTGGCTTTCCACTACTTCTTGCTTTACAAAACATCCTTTTCACCACTATTCATTAAACCAAACTTTATGCTTAATTTAAGTTTGAGTTTATTTACACCAAACTTCACTTCACTTCTCCATGATTTCATGTCTAAAGACCTACTAAGCCAGCAAAATGAAGGACCATTTTTTGTAAGCAATCTTCCCTTTTATGAGATATTCTCTATTTTCATATTGATATTTCGGTAAATTGACAAATAATCACGAAAGATAGTCAGATATGATACATCCCATGATTTCAAAAATGAAATTATAAATCACGAAGTTTACAATTTAAACCAAACTTCACATCTTAACGCATTTTTGTCGGAAATGAGACAGATGAGATAATTGCGAAAATTGTAAACTTTGTGAATTGATAATTCAATTTTGAAAAGTGTCTAAAAAACAAGAACATGACCATCTTTCATTATTTATTTAATTAGTCGTTTTAGTGGACTATTATAACTTAGAGTAAACGTGACACACATCATAATATGGTTGAAATAGGATATGATCTACTTTGGTAACATTGATTCCCATTTTGATTTTGCAAAAAACTTACCTTTTCTTGAAGATATTCTCTCTCTCTCTGTGGAAATTTCAAACGTTAGAAGTAAGTAGCTTTCACTGCCAATCCAACAGCTACAGTTTTCCAAAATTTCCAAAATTTTCATGTGGCCTTGCATACATATTAGCTGGCCTTAACGTTTTCACACATTATGCAATGTGAATAAAAAATCACTATAAAATCAAAAACAGAGATATACTATATCATTTGCTAGACAATTTCATTGTGTTATTTGCTCTCTCTCTGCAAATTCAAGATCATTTCCAAGGTAAGAAATAGTTCAGTGTGTTTTTTCACCAACTGAAAATCTTCCAAGAATTTATATTAATCTCTTTTTCTTTTCTTATATATACATTGATTGCTATTCTCTTCATCTTCAGGCAAAGATGAATGATTCTGCAGATGATTATAGCCATGAATTTGATTATCAGTCAGATTTCACACAGGTTTGTTTGATCCCATGTAATATTCATTTTTTTTTTTAATTTTGAAGTCTTAATATTACATCTATTTTTAAGTTATTGCATATTTTTGGATTCAAAATCTTTTTTTTACTAATTATTTTCTTTTCATATTTCAGTTCTTGAAAGAAGCCAAAAACAGCACCTTCCAAGTGAATCTAAATGGAGTAGAGAAAAAGGAGACAAAACAGTTGGATTGGGAGAAAAAGCACAGGAAATCATGGAAAAAATCCCTATTTTCTTGGTTGAAGAATGGCACTAGAAGTAAAAGTAAAACACTCAATCAACCATCTCACTCTCACACCACTTGCCCCGCCTCGAGGGCGAAGCGTGCCAACATGTCGGGGCCAATCAGACGATCTACTGGTGTTGTCGGTGCATCGTCTGAAAGGACCCGACGTGCGGCATCCGGGCCCCTGGCCGGGCTTTTTGGTTCGACCGGGAGCCCGAAAGGAGCATACATGTGCCTTGGAGAGATTAAAGAGGAGAAGATTCAAGCTTATGGGCCTATATATATGGTCACATAGTTTTGTTTGATTTTTAAGGTTAATTTCGGGATATAGAATTTATTGAATTTTGGATGAGTTGAGACAGCAATTGGATAATTGTTTGGTGCCATCTTGTGGTAGACCACATATTTTGCTTGCAGTTGGATCAACATGGCATATTGGCAATGGCACCCCTAATAAAAGTTAATGTTTTTATTACCCTACAAAATATTAATAGATACACATTGTCAAAAGGTTGAAAACAGGTAAATTCTAGTCTTATTCTATTTTGGTGAGTTCCGCAATTTTTAAAATCAGACGAAGAAACCATAAAGTTTAGATTTTGGTCGCAATTATCGCATGGCAAAAAATTAGTTAAATTATATCTGATATGACAGCTGATGAATTATACGTAAACATCATTGGTAGTGAATTAAATTATATCCTCTATTCATAAAGAAAATGACGTCGTTTCATTGAAAAACATAGTGTCACACATAAGCAACATGATTTTTTTTGTATCATGTGGTAATTGAGAACAAAACAAACTTTATGATTTTTCGGAGTAATTATTAAAGTTGCAGAATGAGCCAGAATTTTACTATACTTCATGCCTTTTCCAAATGTTGGCCCTTTAAAAAACAACGTATGCAATATTGTGCATACTTCTCATTTCTCAATATCTAATTCACATCAACAAACATTACTCTAACTTCCATTTCATTTCAATCTCTCATCATCTCACAAAATCAATAGTATTACTAAAAAGAGATGTGGATCACAAAGCATAAGACAAAGAATCAAACTTTAAAAATCTTGATATATACTATAGTATAATAACCTCTTGAATACATAGCTATTACATTGACAAACTATGCAAGATTTCTCAATAGAGAATCTAACCTATATCTTTATACAACAAATTAAGCATATCCCAATTCATATATGCTGCAAGAAAACAACTAACTCATCTCCATCAAGAATCAAAGAACATCTAACAAATAATCCATCTCACAACCTCTCAATCATCTCTATAAGCAAATCATAGCTCAAACTTTTTGAACCATAACCATAGTGAAAAAGCCTAATACGTCTAATGTGAACATAAAACCAAATCTAAATCAATCAACTCAACCCTCTTACTCCTTGTTCAAGATCAAGATTTCTTGGTGTTGAAGGATTCACCCTTCTATTGCCACTAAGCAGCCTCTTCAACGACCTCAGCCTCGTTGGGACCGTGGATTTCTGCTCGTCCTCCTCAGCTCCCTCGTGAGAGGGGGCTGAGGACGAGGACGAGGAGGATGAGGTCGAGGTCTCTCCATTGCCTTGATGGCCCTCTTCCACACAAGGGGCAAAGGTGCTAACTTGAGTCTCATTCCCCCAAATCAACACATTGGTTGGGAAATTAGGTATCACAATTGCAACTGAATCCTCCACCGCTGGATCTTGAACCACACCCTCCCCATCCGTGGCGAATTCCTCGGATTTCGCCACGGGGTTTCTGCAGAGAGGGCAAGTGGAGTGGGACTGAAACCACATGTCAATGCAATCCACATGGAATCCATGGTTGCATTTGGGCAAAAGTCTTGCCTTTTCACCCTCAGAGACTTCACACAGACACACAGCGCATTCCAAGCCCTCTTTGAACTCTTTCGGGTCGAACACCGTGATGGGTATGTTTTTGAGCAGCGAAGGGTCCAATCCGCGGCGGAGGGCGGAGGCCGCCGCCGCCTCGTGGTGGCCCGCCGCGAATTCGAGGTGGCGCCGCCGCGTGGCGGTGGCTGTGGTGCTTTCTTGGCGGCGGTACCAGTACCTCCTGGCGTAGAGGTGGAGGCAGAAGACGAACACCACCACGAAGAAGAGGAGGACTATCGCCACCACCATTATCTTCCCCGTCAGCTCAATCACTCCCTCGTCTCCGATCTTGCCGCTGCTTAGCTCCGCCGCTTCGGCCATTTTTCGAAAAATTGAGGAAAGATTGAGTCTTTTTTGTGAAGGGACCCGAGATTTCGAAAGGGTTTCTTCAAAGATTCGATCTTTATCCAAGAACTCAAAAGGGTTTCATCAAATAGCTGTACCAAAATGTGTAGAGTTCTTGAAACTGAGAAAAAATGTAAATAGATAGAGAAAATTTGGAAATGTGATCTTTTGAAGAATGTGAGAGGTTTCTATATGTAAGAGAAGCAGGAGGGAAGTTGCAAGAGAGGTCGTGGAAGTGAAGAGATCAGTCAACGGAGAAATGTAAGAAGGGAAAGAGGCCTACACGGCGGCGTCTAGAATGGGTGCAAAAGCAAAGAGACCAACTGCAATTTGATGGAGGCTTTTAAATTTCTAATTGACTTGTATTTTTTATTTTATTTTTTATTATTACTGATAATTTTTAGTGGTAGAATTTTAGATGGAGGAGACGAAGATTTTAGATCATTGACTTGTGTTGATTTTGCGTTTGACCATGAAAAGAATTTCAAAGTCTTCTAACTTCTGTTTTCAATCTTGTATTTTAGCATGGTTAATATGGTTTTAAATAGTTTACTTTCTAAAGTAGTTTCTATATTAACACACACAGTCACACACATAGTTTATGTCTTGCTCCAATTCAATAATTTTACATGTTGTTTGGTTTAATAGATTTGATGGTCTATGGACCAAGTTATCTATCACAGGTATAATTATGTAAACAAAACATTTAATTAAGTTATACTCCTTATTTTATCAATCATACTATCTTACTCAAACACACATTAAATTATAGTTGTACAAGTATATATTAGGTATAGTGTGTTCCACTAACTTTATTAGTGCCCTAAATACCTCATCAATATGATTTTATACTCTAGGCTAGGCGTACATGTTAATCAGACATGAATTTTGACCACAATATAATATCAAGAAATTAAAATAGTTTTTTGAAATAAGGTAATAATAACTCCAAATGAATTTTGAAAATAACTGAAACGGACATAAGTAATTGAAAAATCATTTGTGAAGATGTTGACTAGTGCTTTTTTTATTTAAAGATAATAAATTTGAAATTGATTTCTTTTCATCAAAATAGGAAATTTCCAATTAGGATAAGGAGTCTTGTTTTATGCATTATTCATTAGACATAAAGCGTGATTAATTATCTTGTTATAGAGTAAGATCAAGAGGGTGGTTGATAATTAATCTAGCCAAATTTGACCACGATATGCACTTTCTTTTGACCCATGTTTAATTCTAACACTCAATTTTGAATTTGCCAAGATGTTGACTTTTATTTTCTTTCAAGTAGAATTGTTTTGATCAAATATTGCAGCTGAAATCATTTTCAAACTACATAAGAGTATATAAAAGTATTCAATTTTCATTATACACTAATGGTTTCCAAAATAGTAGTACTCATATACAAGCACAAGAGTCTTAATTATTAATAATGTGCTTACATGTTATGTTCATGACATTCATTGACATGGTTTCAACTTTTACCTCAAATGAAAGACTTTATCTATTTTAATAATTTGCTTACATGTTACAATACATTACACTATATGTTAATGGTAAGAAATGAATAGTGTGCAAAATGGGCCCTAAATTATTTATTGTAACGGTGTAGAGTCAAGTTTATAAATGCCCTTTTGCGTTTGGCATGTGGTAGAAAGTGACAACAATCTAATTCCCACAAAGATCAGTCTTTTTCTTATGAAATTTAGTTAATTCTCGCAAGGCATCAAAATTTACTTGAAAAAAAATAGTACACATTTCTTCATAGTATATTTTTAGGTTAAAAACAAATTTAACAAGAGTACTCAATTCTGCTAAATCGTATGATTGTCATAAAAAGAAGTAATATAGTACTATTCTATACTCCATAAAGAATTATTATAATAAAAACAAATATTATTTGTATATGTATAAAAATCATAATTATGTTTCCATGTAGAAACAAGCCAGTTGCCCAAAACAGGTTCAAAAATAGTATAAACATTTAATTTGAATCACATATAGTTCAAGTAATTTTTCACATAACGCCTTCTTTAAAATTTTAAATTAAGGAAAATAATTATTGATACTGCTTCTGTAACTGAAAAAATAAAATATTTTAATTTTTATATTTGTCTCAACGCTTTAAGACATTTACCTATTATTTCCCCAATAATGATTGAGATTTGAGGTCAACAAACTTTCCAAAAGTTTCATTTTATTTTCTCCCACCGAAAGAAATATTACTCCCTAAATTTTGGCAGGGCAGACAAAAATGTCCCCAGTGGTGCGTATACATGAATTCTTGCAAAAAATTTAAGCCACATTTAGGGCAAAATGATGAATATGAAATAATTGCCCCTCCTAGTTTAGATATATAATCATATAATTTTTCTTGCCCTTTACTTGATTACGATTGGAATTTAATAATTTAAATTTGAATGGGAACACGCGACAAGATCTATGATTAATTAAGGGACTAAATTATGTGGCTAGGATTATAATAGTATAGATTTCAAATTTTGAAACATGGCTAGGGAGTAGGGATGGCTGCTAATTTAATTCCCCTTTTATTATTTTTGTTATTTGTTGTATCATGTACAAAATAATTATGAGTTTACTATTTTTTAATTAAAAGGTCACACTCCCCATTTATTAGACCATCTTAAAAATGCACACACTTTAGGTTAAGATGGAAAGTTAAATCCCAATAAAATTAACAATCACACAATATTTTTTTTTTTTTGACAACTCACGGTTTTTAACATGAAAAATGTGATAAATAAATCGATCTCGTATAATAAATAACTATGTATTTTAGGAGAAAAAATTTCCTAGTCTAGACATACCAGTTGGCACAATGAGTTGGTATGTCCAACAAATAATCATTTGACAAGTGGAATTCTATAAAAGTTATATTCCAACTATACATGATTATATATGGAAATTAATGGATGTAATCTAAAAGTCAATTATTACTTTAAATTATGGGAAAAAATCTAAATATTTTGTATTTATGTCATATACATACTCCGAATTTAGTGGGAGTAATATATTTATACAATTTTACATGTTTTTTGTTATTTTATTTTATAATTTAAAAAAATTCTTAAATTTTTATATTCTATCAAAAAATAGATAAAAGTTGAAATAGTTAATAATATATCAACAAGATTTAAATTAATAGCCAAACTTTTTATTTTAGGTTAATATACGTTTGTGTATATAATATCACGTCTGTTCTACTGAGTACATAAATAATGAAGTGTGGCTATTAACTTAAATTTTGTTAACATACTAATGTATTAATTTCAATTTTTTTACTAATTTTTTAATAGCATATAAAAATATAAGAATATTTTAAAACTATAAAATAAAATTGCAAAACACATGTATTAGTATGTGTACGCAAATATTACTCCCATTGGATTCAATATGTAGTTGAGAATATTTAAAAAGGTTCAAAATATTTTGGAAAATTTTCCATAATTTAATGTAATACTCATTGAATGCTGATTTACAGTTTCCATGTATAATTATGTATAGTTGGAATATTAACTTTTATAGAATTCTACTTGTCAAATAATTATTTGTTGGGCACACCAATTCATCATGTCTACGTGGTGTGGATGGTCTACTGAATTTTTTCTCGTACTTTAGATGCATAAACTCTCTTTTTTTAAGACAATAGGATAGTTATGACAAGATTATAGCATCAAGCAATTTATATACTATGCAAAAAAAGTTAATTGTGCTCAAAAGAGGACGTTAACTATAAATTGTACTCCATAGTAGTAGTATGTTTTAAATACACTATATCGTGATATTTGCATATATTTTGAAGTTATTTTGTACTCTTACTAATGTAGGAGTTGATAGTGACAGCACAAATATAAATTAAAATAGTAGAAGCCCCCAACTAATTAATGATGGTATGTTAGACAAAATTAATATATATGTGTGTTATTTGTACTCGAAAATTGACAACCAACGACAATCGATTGAATTGTTGTAAAGTTTTTTGGCAATAATACATATTTGAGTGATTTATTGTCTCCCTCCTCTCAATTCGAACATAAAAAATCGATATTATAGTTTGTCCATTGTTATAAAATAGAAACTAATCAATATTGTAATTTCTTATAGTTTAAGAAAATGTTAATTCTTCTCCAAAATCAAATCGATGATATTAAAAATAGCAATAAGAGGCATAACGTGAAATACACGATCATAGACTAAATGTTGTTGTCGTGGAAACACGTTTTCAAGAATAAGTGTAAACATACTAATTTAAAACAAATTATTCCCACCAACAAAAATAGCAAAAACCATAATTCGACGACTTAGTCAATCATCTCACTATTATTAGTCCGTGAGAACACGAATATATATTTACTATTTATTTTAAAATTAGTAAATAAGATAGAATATTTAAAATATAAAGATTTGTTTCATAAAAAGTGGAGTAGTATCTTTAACCCATTTTGCTAATATATATGCCCTGTTTAAGTATTGGGTCATTTGGTGAACTCTTTTGATTATCAAATGAATATGGAATTAGGAAGCTAAATTTCATTCTAATTAGGACCTTGAGAATCCTCATGCATATCATAAAATTAGTGTTTAAAGCTTACTGTATCCAAATATAAATAATGTGATCTTGTTTGACTATTGATTTTATAACAAATTATTAGAAATATTTTAGCTAAAATTATACGCCAGATAGGCGGACACTAGGCCCAAGAACTATGTGTTTCAATTTAATATCAAGGCCCATTTAAAGCATTAAGCCCAAGCTTAACTAGGAGAATTACTAATGATTAGTACTATTATTAATTTTATTTTATACTCCATCCGTTCCATAGTAATGGAGACATTTCATTTTGGCACGAAAATTAAGAAAAATGTGTTAGGTGAGTTAAGTATAGAGAGAATAAAAGTAGAAAATAAAAAAAGGTAGAGAGAGAAAAGTAAAAGAGAGTAAAGTAGGTGTGAAAAAATGTGTTGACTTTTACTAAAAAGAGAAATGACTCTATTATTATGGAATGTACTAAAATGCTAAAATGACTCTATTACGATGGAACGGAGGGAGTATATATTTTATTAGATTATAACTTATTGTTATTAATATTATTAATCATATAAACACATAAATAAAATAACATTTCCATTTATTCATTTATTCAAAGTTTTGCGAAAAATGATACTCCCTCCGTCCCACAAAGAGTGTCCCATTTTTTCATTTTCGTCCGTCCCATAAAATTTGTCCCATTTCACTTTTATTATTTTTGGTAGTAGACCCCATATTCCACTAACTCATTCATACTCACATTTTATTATAAAACTAAATTTTAAAAGTATGACCCACCTCCCACCAATTTTTTCAACTCACTTTTTATTACATTTCTTAAAACCCGTACCAGATCAAAGTGAGACTATCTTTGTGTGAAGGAGGGAGTACTACTACAGTACTTACAAACAAATTTGCAAATATCAACCAATTAAAGGGGAAAATAAATAAGTAAAAGATATTCTCATTATCCACCGCCGGTTTCCCACGCCTAAACAATCTGTGTGTGGCTCTCGCTCCGTTTTTTTTCTTTTTTTCTTTTTATCATAATTCTATGAATTCACCAACCCTTTTGTTGAATTCAATCTGATTTCACTTCGCTCTATCCAATTTTGAAGTCATTGCATGGAATTCCCCCAAACGACGGCGATTTGTGGTTGTGCATAAACAGTGTGTTTTGGATTCCTGACTTGATGAGATTCCCATGCCTTTATTAGGTAAATTTGGCCGGAAAAACCCTAATTTAGGTTTCAATATTGGGGGTTTCTTATATTTACTCTATATACATTGTGCTTCTGCAGCTGTGTTGGTTTTGTAAATTGTAAAGCTTTTGTTTTCATGAATTGTAACTGTAATATTGTTGCTTCTAAAAATGTGGGATTTTCTAGCTGAGGCTGTGAGAATTGATGTGTTTGTGTTGCAGATATTGCTATTTCACAACCTTGCTCTTGTTTCCTCAACAATATAGGAGTATCATTTAAGTCAGTAATCGATCTTCCTAAGAGAATTGTAGTTGGCAATGATAGGAGGCTGGTATTGGGATCCACATTTTCAGGGAGGAACTTTTGTAATGGAGGAAGAGTGGGTGGAGACTTTGCCTCGGGAAGAGCCGGGGTGTGGCAGGGTCGGTTGATGATAAAGGCTGTTGGTACGCTCGAAATTGTTAGTGTACCTTGCAAAAGTGGAGGGGTGAAGAGGCTTCAAAATGCATTGATGATGGATGTTGATTCTGTGAGGTCGAGTTCCACTGAAATTGAAGCGGCACAATCTTCAAGTGAAGACTCAACGGACGTGGATGAGAGGGAGAGGTTGAGACGGATGAGGATTTCCAAGGCGAATAAAGGGAATACGCCGTGGAACAAAGGCAAGAAGCACAGCCCAGGTGATGCACGTGCTTTTGTTAAGTGCTTGTGAATGACCTGATTCTATTGAATCTAGCAATGTTTTAAATGTCTTCTTTTTGTGCAGAAACTTTGAGGCGGATAAAAGAAAGAACAAGGCTGGCAATGCAAAATCCTAAGGTAATAGGATAACCAATTTGTCTTAAAGTTCAACAGAATTGTTTCTAATACTAGTTCATAGTTAAATAAACCTTCTAAGTAAATTTTATCCGATTGGTATAATCTTGTTATCTCTTTGTAGATTGATGTTGTCTTGAAACAAATATAAATCTAAAGGCCTGGCAGCGTAGTAGCAGTTTCAAAATATTATGTCAATCATTTTCCCTGTTTGGTCACGTTGTTTGATTGTTGTCCACATACCAATCTTGGAAATGTGTATGCATAGTATCCATTCTTGATTCTGTTGCATAGTATTGGCAAGGCTTTCTCTTTCATTGCTAACTTCCTTTAGTTTTTTTGCTATTCCATTTATCAGTTCTATTATCAGTTGATTAACACACATATAGAAATTCCTGCCTGTGAATATGAAGTATGAACTTGCTATATTTGATCTTTTGAGGAGTCATTGTAATGATTTATGGCAATGTAGGTCAAAGCCAAGCTGATTAATTTTGGGCATGCTCAAAGGTAGGTTCACTTTCCTGTGTATTTCGCATTTTTATATTGGTTCTGGCATTTTAGCCATTACTTTTATTTGTTTTCATTTGGGCTATGAAAATGATGCTGGAAGTGCTTATGTTTAGTACACCTTTATGGTAGCTATTCGGCCTGTGTTTGATAGATTTAAGGGAACTGATCTCGTTTTGTATTGACTTCATTGGCTTTGGAAATTATTGAACAATTTTACAATATGCTGTCTCCTCTCTGTTTTTCTACATCTTTGCAGTGAAGAGACAAGGTTGAAAATTGGAGCTGGTGTTCGACTTGGATGGGAGAAACGCCGTGAGAAATTGATGGTCCAGGATACTTGCTACTATGACTGGCAAAATCTAATTGCGGAGAGTGCCCGGAAGGGTCTTCAAGGCGAGGAACAATTGCAGTGGGACTCATACAAGATCTTGGATAAAGAGCTCCAGCAGCAATGGCAACAGAGTGTCGAAAAAAGAAAAAGCATGCCTAGACCAAAGGGAAGCAAGAGAGCACCCAAATCAGCTGCGCAGAAGAGGAAGATCTCAGAGGCCATAGCTGCAAAATGGGCTGATCCTGTAAGATCGGACTTGGGTTTACTCGGGTTCCTTCTCACAAAAATCTATTTCCTCAGTTTTCATTCTCATGCTTATGTTTCTCATATAAATTAGGATTACCGGACTCGGGTCTACTCTGGTCTAGCTAAATATCATGGCAAACCTGAGGGGAAAGAATGGAAGCCTAAGAGAAAGCCTGCTGGTGACGGACAGGCTCAAAGTAGAGGTCGCAAAGACAAGGATGAGAATGATGCTGCTGCAAGACGCAGGACGAAAAACCTAAATCAACCAATTAGAGCAAAGAGAAGAAAAGCACCATCATACAAGGACCCGTTGGCTAGCACCAAACTGGAGATGTTGAAAAACATTCGAGCCAAGAGAGCTGTTGCTGTCAACAACCCGAAAATTGAAGCCATCAATAATGCCAAGTAAGTTCTTATATCCATCCATAGCTTATTGCTTCAATTTGGTTGATTATCTCCGTCAACAGAATAATGTGTTAAGAGGAAAAAAGAAAATAGGGAAACTGTAATCTTGGTTTCTTATTATATTGTAGACAGATGAGTATCTCCAATACACAATACTGATTTCTGGAAATTGATGTATAGTTCGTATTTGTGGCTGTGCATGTGTGTGTTACATTTATATGTTCATCTCGGATTGATGGATTTCATGTGTTTGTGCATATATTCTCATTTCTCGCATAAAACCCCATTCTCATTTGATCTTTTCTCTCTATATATGCAGGTCGTTGATTGCAGAAGCCGAGAAGGCAGCCAAGGCGCTTGAAATAGCTGCTAAGACTAGTCCTCTCGCTCATGCTTCGTTGATGGAAAGCAGGATGCTGATCGCGGAAGCACATAAGCTCATTGAATCCATAGAGCTCGAAGATGCAACAACATCTATAGAAGAAGATAATAGGGAAACTCCAAATCTTGAAAACGAGGCGTATGCAGATGAGAAAAATATGGAACACATAAAGCCCGTGATAGTAAACGGAGTCCACAGCATCTCTGACGATCCTGAAGAAACCGATAGCTTCAGTTTCGATGAGTTCATTTTTGCAGATTTCATCAATGGCAACAGCTCAAGTCCTTACCCTCTTGAAATGGAAGAAAATGGGCCTAATGGCTCTGTCTCATCAGTTTTAGATAGCATGATGAACAGCTCTGATTCGACCAAGAATCGTGTCGATCATAAACCAAATCCTAATGGGAGCTCAATTCATACACAAACTTCGGTCATGAAGGGACCGGAGCTCCGACATGAGAATGTAGAGGCAGAGAAGAAAGGGGCGAACGTGGTCAAGAAATGGGTTCGTGGGAGACTCGTTGAAGTTGAAGAAGAAGAAGATACATCTTAGGTTAGCTCTAGCATTTTTGTAATTCATGCTTTAGTTTCTATATATCCATATTGATAGGAAGTATAGAGTGTTCAATACTAGCTTATATCCAGGTTTTGGTGTCCAAGAATCATCCAAATTTTTACTTAAATCTTAGCAATAGCCATGCATATAATTCATGCCTTCTTCATTTAAGGAAGACTAATATTACATACGCAATGGTCGCCCTGGTCACCACCCTCGTTGCAACGTCAAGCAAAGTTTGTTTCCCCGAGAGATCCTTAAGAAGAAGCGATCTCTTATGTGGCGGAAGGACTCAGAAGCTCGAGCGTGCACATCCTGGCGCCACTGATACTATATTTATTCACTTACCATGAACACCATTCATAATCATAGGTGTTCTGGTTTCATGAGAAACTGCATAGAAAGAAATATAAGGATAAATACAAATGTACATGACCGTGGAGTGGATTAATACTATAATTGAAAGTGTATTCTTGCACTAGTAGTAATTCAATACGGAGTAATAATTTCATTTATCGAGCTTATTACACAATCACAGATAGTGCTCTAAATAACACATCATCACTCCAAGTCATTAATGAGTGGAGCATGTACTTGCAGGCAAAGGTCGTTTAACAATGGGAATCAAATGCAAGGGGTGTTTCCTTCTAACAGTGACGCCAAAGGCCTCCTCCATATCCAAATCTTCATGTTTCATCCCGTTCGGCATTTTCCAATCAAAATGATACAGAAGCATAGCAAGCGGAAGCTCTACGTTTGCCAGACCAAATGACACACCAGGACACATTCTCCTTCCTGAACCAAAAGGTATATATTCTAGATTGTTGCCTTTGAAATCAACTGAGCTCTCCTCAAATCTCTCTGGTATAAACTTCTCTGCATCGTTCCAATACTCGGGATCCCTTCCCAGTGCCCATGCATTCACTATCACTCTGGTTTTTGCTGGGATTTCGTATCCATCAATTTCACATCTTTCAACGTTCATTCTCGGGATTAAAAGTGGAAGCGGAGGGTGCAACCTCAATGTCTCTTTGATGATTAATCTCAGGTATTTTAGCTCATCAAACTTGGCTTCATCTACGTATCCCTTGTCATCAAAAACCTTCCTTACTTCTTCTTGTGCCTTGCTGAGTATGCTAGGGTTTCTCATCATCTCTGACATTGCCCATTCCACGTTGATGGTTGACGTGTCGGTTCCACCTACGAACATATTCTAAACCAGACAAGAAGTACTCAAGGATGAGAATTTCAACCCCATAATTATTTCTCATTACAAAGGTAAACCACATATGACACCTTTTATTTAGAAACTAAGTTTCATTCTCGATTTTTCCAACTTAAAAATGTCAATCTGCTTACTAACTTGGTGCACACTCTCACATTTCTAAATAAAATTAATAAGCGTTACCATTTTTTTATACTGAAAATTAGAAAATTGAGAAATTGAGAATGAAGAAGCACAAACCAGAATCACAGCTTTAATATTCTCAGTGGTAAGAGGGAATTCAGTTTCATCTTGTTGAATCTTGAGCAGAACATCCACCAGATCTTCCACCTCACCACCATCACCACCGGCTTTATGCTGCTCGATGATGCTATCGAACAGCTTGTCTAATTTTCGATACATCCGTTGGGTCTTAAACTTGGCTCCGGTGATCAACGGAAGCAAGTTGATGGACGGATAGAGATCGGCCAACATGAATCCCGTCGCCAACTGGATACTTTCTTGGATTATAGAAGTCACCGTTCTGCGCTCATTCGTCTTGCCCCCGACCACCACCCTCGTTGTAACGTCGAACGACGTCAAGTAGAGTATTTCTGAAAGATCAGCCGGAGATCCTATTCTTTCACAAGAAGCGATCTGTTTGCAGAGACTCAAAGTCTCCTCTTCTCTTATGCGGCGGAAGGACTGCACGCGTCTGGCGCTTAGGAGCTCGAGTGTGCAGATCTTCCGCAGCTGGCGCCACTGGTCCCCGTAGGGGGCTAGGACGATGTCGGAGTAATTGTAGGTGAGTTTGTCCGTCACCAGCCCCGGGGGCCGGTTGGCGAAGTTGATATCGTGAGTTCTCACCACCAGTTTGGCGAAGTTGACGGAGGAGATGATGACGGAGTGGATTTCGCCGAGCTGGAGATGCATCAAGGGCCCGTGTTTGGCTGCGAGTTGGCGGAAGATGTGGTGGGGCGGGGCGGGGCGGATCATGAGGTGGAGGTTTCCGATGAGGGGGAGGGTTTTGGGGCCTGGGATGTGTGAGTAAGTCTTTGCATGTTTTGAGATTGTTTGAGATTTGAGAAACATCCACACAAAGAGGAGAAAAGAAAGTAGAGGTATTAGTATATTGTTAAAAAGCTCCATAGTGTTTAATTTGCTTTGTGTGAAGTTATTCATTTATATGCAAATTGAGTAGCTAACAAATGTTGACTAAGATGGAGAAGTAGAGTTGCATTAATTCATTGCAAGACACCACGTTGCCACCCTATACTAACTATCTTACTTTGCATGCCTTTACTAATTAATTTGATTAATATACAATTTGATTAATTAATAAGTGCCAATAATTCCACACTCGCATTTTGAATTTAAAGTTTATATATATATATATATGAACAAATTAATACTAGTACTTATGCAATCTTGAATTATTGGAACTTAATGGCGTGTAATTAATCATCAAAGTCGCGTCACCATCTAGAATTGATATGTTTGAAATTTCACTACGATTGATATGTTAAAGTCTCTGCAATTAAAAATAGTTGACTTTATGTTAGTTGGACAATTCAGCTTGAATAATTAAAAAATTAATTAGCTGAAGAAATTAGTACTCATCTTTTTTAGATTGGGAGATAACTTCAATCATTGATGTATTCACATTGGGCTTCTTTTCTTTTCTTTTCTTTTTTTTCTTTTTTTTTTTAATCTATGCAATATTAACATTTTCTTTTATCTATGCAATATTAACTTCTTTCATTTTTTTTCTGTTTCTGAGCATTTCTCATAGATGATATCGAACATCATCTGCAGCTGAAGATGTTATTGAGTCCCATATTGTTGATATGATTAAGCACACTGCAGTTCATCATCAACAAATCTACTCTGGAGGAGAATCCAACAATCAAAGGAACCGGTTATGTGCTCTAATTACTTCGGATGGCTAATGAAACCCATGACTCATGGCAGAAAGATCAATTACATTGATAATCTGTATCAAGCTCTGAAGAAAGTGATAAAGGACATGGACTTGGTCAAGAACGAGGCGATGAAGATCTCTTTAATAGAAGCTCATCTGCAGCGGTTGGAGACTGCGCCCGTTGATCAGCTGCAGAGAGAGATCTCCTCGACTCATGTTGGTTCGTTGACGTCTTCTTTGAAGGAAAACTTTATGGTGGGCTTTGACCAAGTATTTCTTGAAGTCTTGGATAAGCTCACTGGAGGTCAACTGAACTGCCAAATCATCCCAATTATGGGGACGGGTGGAATTGGTAAGACTACTCTTACCCGAAATCTATTTGAGAATGCACTTGTTAAAGAGTATTTTGATATTCGTGCTTGGACGATGATATCGCAAACTTATAATGTTAGAGGAACACTAAGGGAAATTCTTTTCCAAGCAAGTGGGGATTTGAGTGATCTAAGTGAGGATGATTTGGGAGAAAAATTGTACAAGTATTTATCGGGAATGAGGTATCTCATAGTAATAGATGATATGTGGAGTATAGAGGTGTGGAGCAAGATCAAATTTTTCTTTCCTAATCACCAGAATGAGAGTCGAATAATCGTAACAACTAGACTATCAAACTTGGGTTCTCAGTTGAATGAGTTTAATACAGTTTGTATGAAGTTTTTAGATGAGGCTAGTAGTTGGGGATTGTTTTGTAAGACTGTGTTTGGAAAAGAAAATTGTCCTCTTGAGTTGGAAAGTGTTGGAAAGAATATTGTAGCAAATTGTAAAGGACTTCCTTTATCAATTGCTACGATAGGAGGTCTTGTCAAAATCTGAATGCACAATTGAATATTGGGTGCGTATAGAGCAAAATTTGAATTCAATTGTTATTAGCAGTAATGATGAATTTTGCTTGAAAATATTGAGAATTGAGCTATATTTATCTGCCGCGTGAAACACGCTCCTCCCCTCCTGGGACTGGATCCTCTGCAGTGGAGAGGTGCTGTGCGTTGAAATGGCGCCGCTTTGCCCTCTTTCTTGCTTCTTTTTCATTCTTTTTATACATTACCGTTTCATATTTATTATTTTGCCTTATTTTTTTTTTGTGTTTCTTTTCTTCCTCTTTTATATTTCTATTTCTTTAATAATTAAATTTGTAAATTAGCTATTCTATTATATGGTTTTTTTTTAATATTACCTATCGATGTATATTAAGTATACTAGCAATAGTTAATTAGCTATTCTTAATATATGTTTACAAGAGAACTGTTCTGCTGCCCACCTTGTGTGAGCGTAGTGTGAGCGACACTATTCCACGTAGGAGAGAGGGGGAGACCTGATTTTATTTTATTTTTTTTCTCTCTCTCTTCATACTTTTATCTCTCTCCTTTTAGAT
>NC_062966.1:452898-457902 GCF_023119035.1 Salvia hispanica | reverse complement strand
GAAAGATCAGTAATATAGAAGGGAGAAAGATCAGTAGCCAGCAGTAACCACACACCTTTTTCATAATTATACTGTGGCCAACATTTCTTCTCAACAAGCCTGAACTATACAGTTACAGATCGACCATGGCTGCTTATGCAGCTCTGACTTCGCTCTTGCATATCTTAGATGATATCAAGCATCATCCTTTCCCTCCGATTTCTATCGACGAACAACAACTTGAATCCCTCACTCAAACTCTTACCTCCTTGCAACAATTTCTTGAGACCTATAATTCCCCTGTTGCCAACACAAAAGAAGCCGATCCATTGGAGATTCGTATTGCAGAAGCAGCATATGCAGCCCAAGATGTAATTGAGTACCATATTGTGGACATGATTAAGCTGCGTAAATCGAGTGGAGCTTATCATCGACAAATATACTCAGGAGGAGAAACCAGTACTTCTGCTGGCTCCAGCACTCAAAGTAAACCGCTCATGTGGTCCAATTACTTTGAATGTCTAATGAAACCCAAACATCATCGCAGGAAAATCAGTTATATTGATAATCTTTATCGAGGTTTGAAGATAGTTATAAAAGACGTGGATTTGGTCAAGAAGGAGGCGATGGAGATATCCGTGTCTGAAGCTCAGCTCCAGAGAAGTGTCTCAACATCTGGTGGTTCGTCGAGATCTTCCATCATGGTGGGGTTTGGTGATGCATCACGTGAAATCATGGATAAGCTCACCAACGGAGTAGACGATCGCCAACTCCAAGTCATCCCTATTGTAGGGATGGGAGGGATTGGTAAGACCACTCTCGCGAAACATGTTTACTTTGAGTGCATCCACAATGGAGCGCCCTATGCGACGCCCTAAGCCCCGCCCTATGCACCGCCACGTCAGCATTTTATCCTCCTTCCATTCCATCTGCAGTGGAGCGGATTATAGCCCACCCTAAGCGACGCCCTAAGCATTTTATCTATTATTTGAATATTCAAATACTTCAAAATTTGGAAAAAAAACTTCATTTCATTAAAATTAAAACATTACAATACGAAATAAAAAAAACTATAATTTCTCAACGGCGGCGGTTGCGGTTCCAAACTTCTTCAATCATGTCGGTCATGAGCTGAGTATGGTCTTGTTGGTTGCGTATTGAGACCTGTAGCTGTAGAACCGCACCGAAGCCCATCAGTAATCCTCGAGTGACAGGCGAGGTCGCCATGCTAGAGCTAGATCCGACTTCATCATCCACCCAATCGGTGACATGTCCACGTTCTTGTTCGACTATCATGTTATGCATGATAATGCACGCATACATGACGTCGATGATGACATCCTTGTACCAGAAACGCGTCGAACCTTTCACTTTGCCCACCGCGATTGGAGCACCCCAAAAGCCCGCTCCACATCCTTCCGCGCGGACTCCTGCTTTGCCGCAAACAAGACTCTCCTCTCACCAATTGGGCAGCTGATCGTCTTAAAAAAAGCAGGCCAACTTGGGTATATGCCATCGGCCAAGTAGTACCACATATGATGTGTGCGGCCGTTGGCAGTGAACTGGATGGTCGGACCGCGACCCCTGCACTGATCGGCGAATAGGGTGGACGAGTTGAGGACGTTGATGTCGTTGTTCGACCCGGCTACACCAAAGTAGGCATGCCGGATCCAGAGGCGGTGGTCAGCAACGACTTCTAGGATCATTGTCGGGTGGCTGCCCTTGTAGCGGCTAGTAAATTGACTTCTCCATGCCGTCGGGCAGTTCTTCCACTGCCAGTGCATACAGTCGATGCTCCCTAGCATCCTAGGGAAGCCGTGCACCGTCTCGTGCATCCGCATCAGGCTCTGGCAATCATCAGCAGTCGGGCGTCGCAAATATGTGTCGCCAAAAGCCTCCACAACTAACTTACAAAATTTCTTGAGACATTCGCGGCCAGTTGTATCCCCGACATGAAGGTACTTGTCGAATATATCCGTTGTTGTGCCGTAGGCCAACTGGCGGATCGCAACCGTGCACTTCTGCAACGACGTAAATCTGGGTCTGCCGATCCCTTCTTCCCAAAACTGGAAGTACTCATCACGTCCCTCCAACGTGTGCACAAAGCGGAGAAAAAGATCTCGTCTCATTCTAAAACGTCGGTGAAAAATATTCGGGTCCCACTTTGGATTCTCGGCAAAATAATCTGCGAACGGACGTTCGTGCCCTACGTCGTGCTCGCGGGGGACATACGTCCGACGTCGTATCGGGCGAGAGACTCGCGCCACCGCCGTCGCCTGTTCCCGCTGCATTTGTGCCAAACATTCTGCCTTGGCTTCATTAACGGCATCGAACAAGGCTCGAGTCAAGGCACGTCTGCAGCCATCCGATGTACTCAAATCGTAGTCATCGGGATTCATTTTTGAGACGATGAGAGAGAATAATTGAAGAGAAATTGAAGAGATGTAAAATTGGAGTGTGTGAAATGATAGAGAATTGTAGTGTTTAAATAAGAAAAAATTTTGGAAAAAAAAAAACAAAATGCGTGAGCATCGTCCGCGTCGTCCACAGTAGCGGACGATGCGACGGACGATTCATCGCCCGCATCATTGCGGATGCCCTAAGGGCTTATCGTGGCTTTTGATATTATATGTATGTGTGTGTGTGTGATAGTTCTGACTCCAAGTACTGAAAAAGTAGTAAAGCAGCCGAAAGTGATTTTTGAATACAATAAATTAAGATTTCCTCTCAATCTAGGGAATCTTAGTTGGGATAGTGGAGTATAATTAATAATTTTAACCTATCGATTTACTAAATAGCCTACAGAGATATTAGATTCAATCGAGCCAAGTGTACTAATAGGGGTCCACCAAATGGACTTAAAAAATTCTTCTTTATAACAATGTATACTGTGGGGCAACGTGCATGTCTTGGTTGGGGAGAAAGAGCAGTAGCCAGCAGTAACCACACACCTTTTTCATAATTATACTGTGAGCAACATTTATTCTCAACAAGCCTGAACTGTACAGTTACACAGACGACCATGGCTGCTTATGCAGCTCTGACTTCGCTCATGCATATCTTAGATGATCTCAATCATCATCCTTCCCCTCCCATTTCTATCCACCAACAACAATTTGAATCCCTCACTCAAACTGCTACCTCCTTGCAACAATTTCTTGAAACCTATAATTCCCCTGTTGCCCACACAAACGAAGCTGATCCGTTGGAGATTCGTATTGCAGAAGCAGCTTATGCAGCCCAAGATGTGATCGAGTCCCATATTGTGGACATGATCAAGCTGCGCAAATCCAGTGGAGCTTATCATGGAAGAATACACTCGAGAGGAGAAACCAGTACTTCTGCTGGCTCCAGCACTCAAAGTAATCATGACAGGAAAATCAGTTACGTTGATAATCTTTATCGAGGTTTGAAGAAAGTTATAGAAGACATGGATTTGGTAAAGAAGGAGGCGATGGAGATATCCGTGTCTGAAGCTCAGCTCCAGAGAAGTGTCTCAACATCTGGTGGTTCGTCGAGATCTTCCATCATGGTGGGGTTTGGTGATGCATCACGTGAAATCATGGATAAGCTCACCAACGGAGTAGACGATCGCCGGCTCCAAGTCATCCCTATTGTAGGCATGGGAGGGATTGGTAAGACCACTCTTGCTAAGCATGTTTATGCACATCCTTATATTAAGGAGCACTTTGATATTTGTGCATGGGTTACAATTTCTCAAAATTTTGACGCAAGAGAAATTCTTTGTGAGCTGTTTTCTCAAGCAAACAAAAAAAGCAAGGAAGAAATGAGTGAAATGAGTGAAGATGAAGTAGGATTAGCACTCCACAAATATTTATTCAATAGAAGGTTTTTAATTGTTATTGATGATATGTGGAGTGTCGATGCATGGGATAAGATGCAAAATTTCTTTCCTGATAATTGGAATGGTAGTCGCATAGTGGTGACGACTAGGCAATCACAGTTGAGTTCTCAATTGAACAAAAATTATTGCCTTCGACTGAAGTTATTAGATGAGGTTAGTAGCTGGGATCTATTCTCCAACTCTGTGTTTGGGGAGGAAAGTTGTCCACTTGAATTGAAGAAAATTGGGAAGAAAATTGTAGAGAATTGTAGAGGACTTCCTTTAGCAATTGTTGTGGTGGGAGGCCTTTTGAAAAAAATGGAACACACTAAAGAATGTTGGGAATCGATAAGAACAAACTCAAGTTCAGTAGTGAATTCGGCTGATGAAGATTTTTGCTTGAAAATTCTGAAAATAAGTTACAATCATTTGCCAGTGTATTTGAAGCCATGTTTTCTATACATGGGAGTGTTTGATGAAGACCGTGCAGTTCGTGTCTCAACACTCGTCCAGTTGTGGGTTTCGGAAGGGTTTCTAAGACCACAAAGTGGGAAAAGCTTGGAAACGAGCGCAAAAGAGTACTTAAATGAGCTAGTTGATAGAAATCTCATTCTAGTTCATGAGTTAGGGTCTACTGGAAATATAAAGCGTTGCAAAGTTCATGATCTATTGAGAGACCTTTGTTGCAGAGAAGCTGGGAAAGAGGGCTTTTATTACGTGACAGGGCAACATAAGTCTGAGGCCTTAAATAGGCAACGTTGTGTTGTTATTCCTGGAGGCACTTCAAAGGACGAGGTTCGTGATGCCTTACAATCCATGCCGCTTGCTCGTACGCTTTTATGTCATTGTGATGAAGTTGTTCTGATGCCTGAGTCAAGACTGCTGAGGACATTGAAAGCTTTTGATACAGATAGATGTGGAAGCCACAATTATTGGTTTTATGATTTGTTCCAGTTTGTAAACTCACGGTATCTTGCTGTTGGAGTTCAGAGGGCGTCTGAAATCCCTTCTTCAATCACTTTTCTCTGGAATCTACAAACACTTATTATTTTTCATTCTACAAGTGTTGATGCATCATATATTTTGGGGATGACTCAACTTAAGCATATTGAGTTCCACAAAGGAGATATGTTTATGAACTATACTCCTAATTTTCCCCAGGTCGTCATGAACAATCTACA
>NC_062966.1:432742-452798 GCF_023119035.1 Salvia hispanica | reverse complement strand
TGAATCAATTTAGATATATTATAATGCGTAGGGAGAGAATAGAATCCAAACCAGAAAGAACTAAATTTTTGGACTCTCTCCTACGTGGAATAGTGTCGCTCACACTACGCTCACAAAAGGTGGGCAGCAGAACGGATCTCATGTTTACAATATTTATTGGATATCCTCCGAAGTGATATAACTAAATTAAATTAAGTGTTTAGTAAAAAATATAACTATTTATTTGAACACTTAATTAATGAACTGACCAATTATTTCAGTCTTAATTCCATAATTATTAGTATTTTTATTCAATTTTGGCTTAGTTTAGTTTTTTTATATTGAAAAAATATTAGTCCATTATGCAGATTGGAGTATTATTAACCAGTTTTTGTTTCTTTGTTACAAACATATAATAAAATAACTAATTTACAAATGTAATTATTAAAGAAATAGAAATATAAAAGAGGAAGAAAAGAAATATACAAAAAAGAAGAAGGCGCCGTTATTTTAATTCTGATTATAAGGAATCCCTAAGCCCTAAACTATTAGTATAAGGCAAAATAATAAATATGGAACGGTAATGTAGAAAAAGAATGAAAAAGAAGCAAGAAAGAGGCAAAGCGGCGCTGTTTCAAGGCACAGCACGGTGCTGTGTTTTCTCTCCATTGCAGAGGATCCAGTCCCTTGATTTGATTCCTATATTTCTTGTGGTTGTTCGCTGAGATATCTTCCATCACGGTGGGGTTTGATTGAACATATTCCATTTTCTTTCTTTAAGGGTTAAATTTCCATTTCACTAAGGGCTAATCGTGGCTTGTGAAATTATATGTATGTGTGTGAACGTAAAGTGATTTGTGAACACAAATAGATTTACTAATAGGGGTCCACCAATTGGACTTAAAAAATTCTTCTTTGTAACAATGGTCTTCTTCTCACATCACTTTATACTGTAGGGCCACGTACATGTCTTGGTTGTCGGCAATGTAGAAGGGAGAAACAGCAGTAGCCAGCAGTAACCACACACCTTTTTCATATTATACTGTGGCCAACATTTCTTCTCAACAAACCTGAACTACACCAGTTACAGATCGACCATGGCTGCTTATGCTGCACTGACTTCGCTCATGCATATCTTAGATGATATCAAGCATCATCCGTCCCCTCCAATTTCTATCCACCAACATCAACTTCAATCCCTCTCTCAAACTGTTACCTCCTTGCAACAATTTCTTGAAACCTATAATTCCCCTGTTTCCGACACAAACGAAGCCGATCCGTTGGAGATTCGTGTTGCAGAAGCAGCTTATGCAGCCCAAGATGTGATCGAGTCCCATATTGTGGACATGATCAAGCTGCGCAAATCCAGTGGAGCTTATCATGGACGAATACACTCGAGAGGAGAAACCAGTACTTCTGCTGGCTCCAGCACTCAAAGTAAACCGCTCATGTGGTCCAATTACTTTGGATGTCTAATGAAACCCATAAATCATGACAGGAAAATCAGTTATGTTGATAATCTTTATCGATGTTTGAAGAAAGTGATAAAAGACATGGATTTGGTCAAGAAGGAGACGATGAAGATATCTGTGTCCGAAGCTCAGCACCAAAGAAGTGTCTCAACATCTGGTGGTTCGTCAAGATCTTCAATCATGGTGGGGTTTGGTGATGCATCACGTGAAATCATGGACAAGCTCACCAACGGAGTAGACGATCGCCGACTCCAAGCCATCCCTATTGTAGGGATGGGAGGGATTGGTAAGACCACTCTCGCTAAACATGTTTATGCACATCCTTATATTAAGGAGCATTTTGATATTCGTGCATGGGTTACAATTTCTCAAAATTTTGACACAAGAGAACTTCTTTGTGAGCTGTTTTCTCAAGCAAACAAAAAAAGCAAGGAAGAAATGAGTGAAATGAGTGAAGATGAAGTAGGATTAGCACTCCACAAATATTTATTCAATAGAAGGTTTTTAATTGTTATTGATGATATGTGGAGTGTTGATGCATGGGATAAGATGCAAAATTTCTTTCCTGATAATTGGAATGGTAGTCGCATAGTGGTGACGACTAGGCAATTGCAGTTGAGTTCTCAATTGAACAACAATTATTGTCTTGAATTGAAGTTCTTAGATGAAGTTAGTAGCTGGGATCTATTCTCCAACTCTGTGTTTGGGGAGGAAAGTTGTCCACTAGAATTGAAGAAAATTGGGAAGAAAATTGTAGAGAATTGTAGAGGACTTCCTTTAGCAATTGTGGTGGTGGGAGGCCTTTTGAAAAAAATGGAACACACTAAAGAATGTTGGGAATCGATAAGAACAAACTCAAGTTCGGTAGTGAATTCGGCTGATGAAGATTTTTGCTTGAAAATTCTAAAACTAAGCTACAGTCATTTGCCAGTGTATTTGAAGCCATGTTTTCTATACATGGGAGTGTTTGATGAAGACCGTGCAGTTCGTGTCTCAACACTCGTCAAGTTGTGGGTTTCGGAAGGGTTTCTAAGACCACAAAGTGGGAAAAGCTTGGAAACGAGCGCAAAAGAGTACTTAAATGAGCTAGTTGATAGAAATCTCATTCTAATTCATCAGTTGGGGTCGACTGGAAACATAAAGCGTTGCAAAGTTCATGATCTATTGAGAGACCTTTGTTGCAGAGAAGCTGGGAAAGAGGGCTTTTATTACGTGACAGGGCAACATAAGTCTGAGGCCTTAAATAGGCAACGTTGTGTTGTTATTCCTGGAGGCACTTCAAAGGACGAGGTTCGTGATGCCCTACAATCTATGCCGCTTGCTCGTACACTTTTAAGTCATTGTGATGAAGTTGTTCTGATGCCCGAGTCAAGACTGCTGAGAACATTGAAAGCTTTTGATACAGATAGATGTGGAAGCCACAATTATTCGTTTGATGATTTGTTCCAGTTTGTGAACTCAAGGTATCTTGCTGTTGGAGTTCAGAGGGTGTCTAAAATACCTTCTTCAATGAGTTTTCTCTGGAATCTACAAACACTTATTATTTTTCATTCTACAAGGGTTGATGTATCATATATTTTGAGGATGACTCAACTTAAGCATATTGAGTTCCACAAAGGAGATATATATATGAAATATCCTCGTCCGGTCGTCATGAAAAATCTACAAACGCTCAAAGGAGTTGATCTGAAATTTCGTATTATTTCTATCCCCAATATAAAGAAATTGACAGCATTTAATATTGAACTTGGAAATCTTAGGCATATGGTTAAACTCGAGTCCTGTCGGTTTTATGAACCTCGTTGGAGCTTGGATACCTTTCCACACAGTCTTAAGAAGTTGAGCTTGGGATCACACATCTCCAGTTGGGAATTGACTGGAAAGAATCTTGAAATGATAGGTGCATTACCTCTTCTTCAGAAGCTTAAATTGGAACGAGCTGGTTTCCAAAATGGCATGTGGGAAACAAGTGAAGAACAGTTCCCAAGCCTCAAATACTTGGAACTGAAATGGTGTCATTTGGTATCCTGGATAACAGATAGCTCTCACATTCCATGCCTTGAGAAACTTCGTCTTTACGCAATAAAAAAATTGGAGATCCCTAGTGAAATTGGTGAAATACCAACGATGCAATCAATTCACTTGGAATATTGCAGCGAATCAGTGGTGCAGTCTTCCAAGACAATAGCAGAGGAGCAAGATGAAATACAAGTTCGAGCTGTGCTCTTCAACAACAGCAACAACCAAGCATTAAGGTGGAGCCTCGCAGGCCCCAACTTTCAAGTTGAGATAGACTATTTTTAGTCTGAAACATGGAGGTAATGAGGCTGTTACAATGCATTTGATGGTACATTGGTTTCCTTTTCAGTTTCTAGGTAAACATATATAAACGGAAAATATTGGGGTAATGAGGCTCTGCAGATGTAATCTCTCTCTCTCTCTTTGTTCATGGACTGATGAGGCCGCTGGCCGCTTATGTCGGAAGTAGTTCTTGGCCCATATTCCTAGACTGATTTTCGTTGTGTTCTGTTTTGAAATATTTTCGTTGCGTTCTATTTTGAGCGTGGTTTTTCTTTGCAATTACTGTTTGAGCATGTTTGCTAGTTCAATTGGTTTTGTAACTCTTATTTACCATAGAGTCCATTTTGTTGCTACCAGTTGGCTAGTTTATTTGCTTAAATTTGTTTCAAATAAAAAATTATTGGTTTGTATATTTTGTGATTCCCCACTCAGGCTGTTGCAAATGGTTGTGATTTATTGAAAACAGGTTTAGGAATTTTCATATAGAAAAAGCTCACACCATTTTTAATCAATGTTCAGACTTTGGTTTATGAAGCTAGTATTGGTTCAGTATATGGCAAAACATTCAATTTGTTTTACCAAATTACTCTATACATATACATGCAACATGTCTATATGTAATATTGTCTATGGACATGTTTTTTTATACTCCTTCCGTCACACGTCTATGGACATGTTTTTTTATACTCCTTCCGTCACACTTAAGATGACACGTTTTTTTTTTTAGTTTGTCCCAGCTAAGATGACACATTTCTTTTTTTGGAAACTTTCTCTCTCCAATTAATACACTCAACCATTTTTTCCCATCCCTGTAAAAATATTCATATTTTTCTCTCTCTATTTTAATACTTCCACCCATCTTTCTCTCTCCAATTAAACACATTAACTAATACTAACTCCTAAAATCCCATGCCGGCTAAGAAATATGTCATCTTAGCCGGGAGAGAAGGAGTAGTATACATTTTGAACCGTCCATTAAATTACTCTATGTATTTATGGTAAGCTTATTCGCACCTATTTTCCACTGACTTCATTCCCCTCTTTTCTAAATCTCTTTTTTATTTTACCAAATTTGTACTAAACTCATAATGTCCACTCATAATGTCCACTACCAAGGAAGACTATTTTGCATGGACGAGTGACTGGAGTATTTATTTTCTCTGCTACAGAAATTGCTCGAGCTATTGTCAAATAAAATTGATATGATTTCACGAAATGGGCATCAAAATCAATTATATACCTAAAAACAACTTCTAATTTATTTTTTTTTATTTTTTTGGGTGAGTTTCTAATTTATTTTTTAATATAGAAAGATCAATGAAAATTCTCTAAAATTGTTGGAAAATTGTGACTCGGGCTTTAAGTACAAATTATATTTATGGAGTGATCTTTGTAAGTCGATATACTTATACTACCTCCGTCCGCAAAAAATTTACAAGTTTTACCATTTTTTGGACCGTCCACTAAAATTAGACTAATTCTAAAAATAGAAAATTTTAAACCAAATACCAACCATTCACATTATTCTAAATGTGGACCCCACAACCCACTAACACTACTTTCACCACATTTTTCACTCACTTTCTCTTACTTTATCAACTATACATTAAAATTCGTACCTTTTACAATTTTGTCAATTGTTTGTAGACGAAGGGATTATGTATTAGATTTCATAATTGCATGTATAGATTCTAATTTGGGGCATATGTGATAGGAATTGATCTACGGTGGTGAGGCACATGTATCACCAGACTAATTCAATCGCGGATTATTTGACAAGCTAGTCATCATAATGAGCTACAAAAGTGTATACGCAAGAAAAGCCGTCGATCGGGCTACTAAATCTGTTATTGAGTGATTACTTGAAAATTATATTCTCGCTAGTGGCGGACGCATAAATATTTGTTAAATAGGGGCTGAGATTTCTAAATATTAATTTTAAGTATATTTTTGTGTAATTTAGATTATTTGTAGGGGCTTTTATATAAAAGTTTACACTAAATTGAATTAAATTAAAAAAAATATAAGTAGAAAAATATTAAAAAAATAATATGAATAAGGGCTTTAGCCCCTCCCCACTCCCGCTAAAAATAGAAACTTTCGATGGAAGGAAATTTCTTTCTACTAATGAGGTGGAACCTATTTTTCACTGATACACTTTTCTTTCTATCTCTTTTTTACTTTATTGATTTTGCTTTAAAATTTGTGTCATTCTAAAGTTTTTATTTTTAGGGGACGGATGAAGTATGTTGAACTGCATTTACATGCAAACATACAAGAAAGAGAAATAAATTCATTGGTTGTACAAAAATTGAAGTGTTCTACACTTTAATCCTCACGGGCATTCAGCTATATAAATGGGCCGGACCAAATCCCAAATTTGGGCCAAGAAAGGAAAATAAAGCCCATATAAAGCGGGTCATGTTGCAGCTGGCAGATCCGGTCGCAGGTCACTTTCCACCGACGATGTTCTTTTCCGATCAACAACCAATGATGCAGAATTAGTTGTGGCTTCTTCCCTTCCTTCTCACTCTTCCAATCCCTCCCAACCTAACACCCATTGCTCTCTCTTCAAAACCCTCCCACCATTGCAGAAGAGATCCACACAGCCGGAGCTCACTCAGAAACAAACACACAAGCCTAATTGCTGCTTCTCCAGCCGCATTTACTCGATTTAATGATGGAGAGGGAGCTGTCGGACGAAGAGGAGGATCGCGAGAATCTGATTCTGCAAAATGCGAGGCCGAACGACGCCGTGAAGTCGCCCGATCACCGCTCGGCTTTCGGAATCGACGGCGAATTGAGGAGCAGAGTCTCCGGCGCCGCGCGCAGATTCAATAAGAGGTACATTCTCGCGATTTCTCTGCCGGTGGTGATTTTGATAGTGTTTTTGACCACCGATTTGAAGAATGTGTTCCGGATGCGTGTGCCGTCGATTAGGGGTATTGGGGGTAATGGCTTGTTGGCTGATCGAATGCGTGAGTCTGAGTTACGTGCTTTGTATTTGCTTAAGCAGCAGGAAATTGAGCTTGTTAAGATGTGGAATTATACTACATTGATTGGTGGATCGAATTTTAGCTTGGTAAATAATAGTAATTCGGTGGATTTGAACTCTGGTAAGGATATTGGGGTGTTGGAAGACTTGAAGTCGCGAGTTTTTGGCCAAATTTCGTTGAATAGGCAAGTTCAGGGGACTCTATTGTCAGCTCATGAGGGTGAGAGTTCTGTGGATTTGTCTGCAAATTACACGGATTCGAGTTTGTCTGATTGGGCTAGGTGCAAGAAGGTGGATCAGAGGTTGGGAGATAGGAAGACAATAGAGTGGAACCCGAAATCAAACAAGTATTTGTTTGCTATTTGTGTATCTGGCCAAATGTCGAATCATTTGATCTGTTTGGAGAAGCATATGTTCTTTGCGGCTTTGTTGAACCGGATTTTGGTGATCCCGAGTTCAAAGGTTGATTATGAGTTCCACCGCGTGCTGGATATTGATCACATTAATAAGTGCTTGGGAAAGAAAGTCGTGGTGACATTTGAGGAGTTTGCAGAGAGCAAGAAGAACCATTTGCATGTTGACAAGTTTATGTGTTATTTCTCGTTGCCACAGCCGTGTTTTATGGATGATGAGCGTGTGAAGAAGTTGAAGGGGTCGGGGGTCTCTTTGAGTAAGGTTGAAGCTGTCTGGAAGGAGGATGTTAAGAAGCCAAAACAGAGGACAGTACAGGATGTTTTGGCAAAGTTTTCTTCGGACAGTGATGTCATTGCAATCGGAGATGTGTTCTTTGCTGATGTCGAGAGAGATTGGGTGATGCAGCCAGGAGGTCCGATTGCACATAAATGTAAGACTCTGATTGAGCCGAGTAGGCTTATTTTGCTCACTGCTCAACGTTTCATACAGACATTCTTGGGAAAAGACTTTGTGGCTCTTCATTTCCGGCGCCATGGCTTCTTAAAATTCTGGTACTTTTTACCTAATCTTTTCAGGCATTGCTAAATGTTATCCTGTGATTCTATGTGATGTGTAACATGAATTTCTTAATGGTTTCTCAGCAATGCCAAACAACCAAGCTGCTTCTATCCTGTTCCGCAAGCTGCTGAGTGCATCAATCGAGTTGTTGAGAGGGCTAGTACTCCAGTGATATATCTCTCTACAGACGCTGCAGAAAGTGAAACTGGTTTACTTCAGTCACTTGTTGTCTTGAACGGGAAGACTGTACCGCTTGTTCAGAGACCAGCTCGCAATTCAGCTGAAAAATGGGATGCTTTATTATACAGACACGGACTTGAGGGGGATTCTCAGGTGGGCCTAATTTCTTCTTGGTTCTTGAATCTTTTCTCATTCCATTAGTAGCTCTTAGCAATTGGTTATCTCTTAAGAATCAATAAATAGGCACTTGATCTTGAATCTATACATGACTAGAACATTTCATAGATAGTTAGAACTAGCTATACACTTTTGTTTTGGGTCAGCATCAACCACTCCACCGCGTGGTTATGCATGACATCGTCTAGAGGGTGGAATACCATTTAGGGCTTTTGTGTGGTGGATGAGATTG
The DNA here is from genome assembly GCF_023119035.1 of Salvia hispanica. Lineage (NCBI taxonomy): Eukaryota > Viridiplantae > Streptophyta > Magnoliopsida > Lamiales > Lamiaceae > Salvia > Salvia hispanica. The sequence goes on along the minus strand of NC_062966.1, from coordinate 444,490 downwards.
AATTGATAGGTTTGAAGGATGGTTAAATAATCATTGAAGGATGGTTAAATAATCAAACCAACTTTCGATTTATAACTGAGATATCACAGAATCTTTGAAATACTACTGTCTGAATAAATATATCTAAACCTAGAAAATTTCATTGTGTGAAGGTTGAGGCAATGCTGGACAAGACTATTTGCGCTCTTTCATCAGTCTTCATTGGATCTTCCGGATCCACTTTCACTGATGATATTCTACGCCTCCGCAAGGACTGGGGCTCAGCATCACAATGTGACGAGTACTTGTGCCAGGGTGAACTTCCAAACTTCATCGCAGAAGATGAGTGACCTTGAATCTTGTACATTCACCTCTCCTCATGAAGATACTGGTGCTCCTTATGAAGTTGAGTCTCACCCTACTATCTACTTGCTTAAACTGCTTAATCTTTATATTTTTTCATGGAATCCACTGCCATGGGAAACTGAAGGAGATGGCTAACGACCCCTGGATCCTGCCACGTATTTGTTTGGACATGTGAATTGATGGTGTAAATTAGATCATACCTGATTTATCTTGTTCCATATGTAATAAGAGCTTCAGCCAGAAATTTTGACTTGTAGTTTTGTTCTCCATAGTTTCTTGAGAAAGTTAGCTTAGTTGGTGTCTGTTTGTTGTGTTGTGTTGAGTTGTATACAGTAGTTCAGCTTATGTGCTATACTGGCGATGTTGAATATCCCTCGCGAACAAGGTTTTTGTCGATGTTATAAAAATATTTGGTGACTTTTGTTAGATGACGCGTTTATCGACTATCTATGCTTTATCGTTTGGATGCGTAAAGATTCATCAATTATAACTAGAGCTGTCAAACTCAGTCCAATTCGATAGTTTGGTGTGTTTTGATTTTGAAAATGTTGGACTGGCTCGATGGACACGGGCCGTCCCCAAAATGCATAGCCTTGTGACGTTTCTTCTTGGCACGATAGCTTAATAAATTGATATTTAAAGATTAAGTGGAGATTTATTTTAGGACAAATCAAAATAAAATAAGAGTCAAAGATTTATTCATCGCACTAAAACATCAATTGAGTTTTAAATCTTACTACTCCCTCCGTCCACGAAGAGAAGTCTCGTTTTACCATTTTAGTCCGTCCGCGAATAGGAATCCCGGTTCACTTTTACCATTTACCATAAATGGTAAAAGGGTCCCACCTTCCACTAACTCATTTCACTCACATTTCATTTAAAACTAATATATATAAGTAGGACTTCTATTCCACTGACTTTTTTACATCCACTTTTCTTAACATTTCTTAAAACTCGTGCCACCCATGAATGGGACTCCAAATGGCGAACGGAGGGAGTATTTCTTTAAAGTTATATTCATCATTGTGTATTTGTAATGAATTAAATTGAACTCAAATAAGTTCTCAAATCTCAACCAACAATTTCACAGTTCAAAAATAAGGTATAATGAAAATTTAAAAATTTATGTAGTTGTAAAAAGGTATAAATGGAGTCCAAGTGGATATAGCACTCATTTATTATATTTTTACTACTTCAATTTCTGATAATTTAAGCACTCATTTAGCTCTGAAACACAATTTCTAAACATCGCCGCCGCTCTATGTTGTAATTTCCATACATTTTCGTTTTCAGATTCCATTTATCTTCTCGAGTTCCTTCTCAAACAGCAAACAGCTCTTGATTCTACGATTCATTCTATTTATTCATCGTAGAATTTCAAAATGAGGGCTAAAGTTGTGGTGTTTCCGATCAGAGGAAGGAATTGGTGTTTCAGCCGATCGATTGATCCGTCGGCCGCCGCCGCCCAGTCATCCACCGCTCCTTCGACAGTAATGGAGCTCTGGAACAAGCTCTCCAGCAGTAAGCCCTCCGAGGACTCGAAAGTTGAGCTCGCCGTTGATTTCTTCGCAAACAAGGTCTCCTCATTAGCTGAATGATTGTGTTTATTTTTGTTGCAGTTTTATCTGTGCCGTCGTAAATGTGCAGCTAGCTGAAGGCATTTGGATTTTGTTTTGTTTGGAATTAGTTATTTGCGCTGATTTGCACTTGATTAAGCGGATTTTGTTACTTGTTGCTGCGTAGTTTATTGCGCAATTGGTGTTTCTAGGGCTCGTGGGTGATTAAAATGTGATCATGCGTGGATTGCTAGTGAGTAATGTGATTAAAGCATTGTGCCTGTGGGTGTCTGAGTTGTGATTGATTGGCTTTGTTTTGTTATGTTACTGATTAAATGGATGTCTTTCTACTTTGTTCCTGTATTTTGAGTAGGATATATGCCATCTTCTCCACTGGATAGTGTTGTTTTCATTGAGTAAGTGTAAAAAGTTTGTCAACATACATCAAATCATAGATGCAGTATTTGTTTGTTAGGAATTAACTTAACACATCTGACATCTCTAACTAGAGCCAATTTTTGTAGTAAAAGTTATATGAAGTGTGAATGGATTAATTAATGTTTTGAGTGTGTTCATCTAACTGTTAGCATTGATAATATATAGATGAATGGAGCCTGGACTAAGCTGGAGAAGGCGCCCCAAGGAACTTTGAAGAATAAAATTCATGGGTATATATGGATGAACATGATATTGTTCCTGGTCTTTTTTGTTTGAGTTTGTGATTTGTTATGAACTATTCTGTCCTAGTATTATTTTTGGGTTGTCCAATTTATGTCTCAAACCCAAAAAGTCCTTTAAATTGTCTTACAAGTGAGGGTCTTTCATTTATAGCCACAAATGCTGCATTCCTTGATCTCCGTTTTTGGAGCCTTTTGAGACATTATTAATGGGATGGAGGGGGTTTTTGTGTAGTTCACTAGTTCTTTAATCTATAGTCTGTGGAACGGGGAAAACATGTTCTCATTACCATTTACTATAATTTTACCTGATTGTTCTAACATGTAGGCTTGGAGTGAAGTTGTTGTCACGTGTGAAGCCGTCAGAAATCTTCTTTAAATCTATTCCAAAGGAGATTAATAGAGTGGATATCGTGTATCCATCGAGGTAATCTGATTCTATTTCATGTATAATCATGACATCTCTAGTCAATATCCCACAATACTTTACATATTTCTGATGCCAGCCTAAAACTAAGATAAAAAGAAAGTGCAAATTTATATTGCAGGAGAATAGTAAATGTTAATCTCGTACAATCCACTTTCACTTAGTATTGGTGATTTGGTGCATAACTGCATACTCCAAAGCACATTTTCTTTCGTGCATACTGCTACCCGCTTCATAAAATGATAGAAGAATGCTATCTAGCAATTTTTAAAATTTAAAAATTAAAGCAACCATAAGAATTATGGGAAAAAAATTAGTACTACTATATTAGAAGGTTAATATGCTATGCAGTTGTGATATAATTTGTTTCCTTGCGATTTATTTTCTACATGTGACAGTTTGAATCCAAGACTTGTTCGCCGAAGACTCCGACATCTAGCGTACAGGTAACTTTATTGAATCTTATGTGATACTTTTTGCAAGCTTGAATATAGTTATCTATTTTTAATTATGGAGTAGAATTATATCTCATACTGTACTTTGTCTTTATTTTTCCAAGGCATGAATATCATGAATGTTTAGCATGCCATAACATATTGGTTTCATCATTATTTTTCTTGCTTCCCCATGTGTTATCATTTGATGAGGCAGTGATCTTTCTGGGAAACATCAACCCCATAAACATTCATCATTTCGAATAAAATGTGTAACATGCTTACCAGGGGATCTGTTATTCATACGAAATACTTCTACTGCTCAGCCATAATGGTGCCTTTGACATCAGTTTTCATGGTATGTCACTGCACCAAAATAAAATTGTTTTTTTCTTGTGCTCTATTTCCTCTGCTCAATACAATAAGTCGATCCTTTTGATTAAATATGTGGTAATCATATGCAGGTTCTTCCTTTGCCTAACATCCCATTCTTTTGGATCTCATTCCGCGCCTATTCTCACTGGAGAGCATCACAGGCATGGAATCATCAGAAAACATTTTGTCAAAATCACAACTTTCTGATGCTCTTTAAAAGCATCGGTACACACCCTTTAGCTTACAACTTTTATTCCCCTTTCAGGGAAGTGAAAAGCTGATGCACTTAGTCACTGACGCCTCCTATCAGCCCAATCATTCTGATCAGACAGCCAAAAGCGAAGATAGTTCCTCACAAGATAAAAATAGTGAAAATTCGACGACCTCGCTATTCGTAAGCATCTTTTCCAACTTGCCTCCACATCTTAGAATGAACATATTGGTTTCATCATTATTTTTCTTGCTTCCCCATGTGTTATCATTTGATGAGGCAGTGATCTTTCTGGGAAACATCAACCCCATAAACATTCATCATTTCGAATAAAATGTGTAACATGCTTACCAGGGGATCTGTTATTCATACGAAATACTTCTACTGCTCAGCCATAATGGTGCCTTTGACATCAGTTTTCATGGTATGTCACTGCACCAAAATAAAATTGTTTTTTTCTTGTGCTCTATTTCCTCTGCTCAATACAATAAGTCGATCCTTTTGATTAAATATGTGGTAATCATATGCAGGTTCTTCCTTTGCCTAACATCCCATTCTTTTGGATCTCATTCCGCGCCTATTCTCACTGGAGAGCATCACAGGCATGGAATCATCAGAAAACATTTTGTCAAAATCACAACTTTCTGATGCTCTTTAAAAGCATCGGTACACACCCTTTAGCTTACAACTTTTATTCCCCTTTCAGGGAAGTGAAAAGCTGATGCACTTAGTCACTGACGCCTCCTATCAGCCCAATCATTCTGATCAGACAGCCAAAAGCGAAGATAGTTCCTCACAAGATAAAAATAGTGAAAATTCGACGACCTCGCTATTCGTAAGCATCTTTTCCAACTTGCCTCCACATCTTAGAATGAATATTTACCAGCCATTGAATTGATCTGTTTCATTATTGATGTGTTCATCACTCTATAACTAAGATGTGCAAGTTAATAACGTCTTATTAGGTTTCACTAACTAATTGCCTCGGGATATTTCTTTACCATGCTTAGGTTTTTCAGCCTTCGGAGGAGCTGGAAAAGCTTATCCAAAACAAGGATGATGACAGTTGTCTGAGCGAATGTGCGATATCAAAGATTTGCCAGAAATACCATCTTAATGTTGCAGATGTGAAGAAATACATCGATTCAGTTTAGTCATCAGTTTTAGTTAGTTTCTTCAGCTGCTTTTCCAGTTTAGTGAATTCCATTCATTCTTGGGGATTTTTTGGCTAGTTAACCTTTGTTTTTATTGGTTAGAATCCGAGCAAATCTGTATATGTTTGTCGTGGAAAAAAGCAATAAAAATTGCCCATTAAGGCAAATGGTGCAAGAGGCTAGAATCTGGGATCATGAATCCTTAATTTTGGGACAGATACAGAATTGTGATTTACCAGTACATTGTTATGTACTTAACTTAAGAAATGTAACTTCACATTTGCTGTTTTCTCATTTACTACTCCCTGTCTCCACTAAAGATGACTCACTTTCCTTTATGGTTTGTCTCAACCAAGATGATCCATTACTAAAAATGGAAATACTTTTATCTATACTTTATTCCCTCTCTCTTGCTTTACTCTCTCCGTTTAACACACGAAATAAAACTACATAAAATTCCGTTCTTTTTTGGTCGTGAGTCTCGTGACGATTCAAATCTCTGCTTAAAAGTGAAATATTTACCAAACTTACTAGTACTCCCCCTGTTTCTTCATAGTTGAGTCATTTTTCCATTTCGAGAAGTTTCTTCATAGTTGAGTCATTTCTATATATGGTAACCTTTTTTCTCTTTCTTACTTTACTCTCTCTTACTTTATTCTCTTTACTTTATTCACATTATACTTTATTCTATCTACCTTTTCCTCTCTCTTACTTTTTTATCTATTTATTTAACACACCCAATATTCATTTCTAAAACTCCGTGCCGAAAAGTTTCGTCTCAACTATGGCGAAACGGAGGGAGTACTATTTTCCTGGAGATGATAAGTGATTATTGTAACTATCTTATTGTAATTACCAATTTAGCTGCGTATCTGCATATAAGCCCAATGAGTATATTGGGCTTTTAATTAACTAATTCAAAGGGCAGCCTCAAAGCCACATGAATCAATTCGACTATAAATAACTTGTTTTCTACTTTATTATCTTAAAAATACTCAGCTCCTTCTGCAAGAAAAGTTTCACCAAAACATAAATCAACAAATTTGGAAGAAGGAAAATTCGATTAGAGTTTGGGGAAATGGCGCACGATCCAGAGGATGAGATCAAGGACGAGAAGAACCCTAAGCCTCTCGATGAAGATGATATCGCCCTCCTCAAAACCTATGTAATTTATTCCTTTCCTTGTTAATTTTGTCATAAACCCTAATGTTACGCAATCTATCCGTGACTTATGATTTGTTTTTTGTTGACTGAGAGGCAATAGGATCTAGCTGATGAATGTTTTTTGTGGAATCGAGGATTCATTTAGTTTTCCATGAATTTAGTTAGCTGATGGCCGGACTGGTTTCAACTAGCTGATAGATATTTCGCTCACATTTTTTTTATCTTTCATTGTTTTATTGGAAACCGTCCTGCAAATTTAATACTACATTGAATATGCAATCCTTTTGTTCAATAGTATATAATTTAGAACCTTTGCTCATTCTAGCTCACCAATGCTTAGCAACACAAGATTTCTACATATTATTGTACCAAACTTACAGTTAAGTGTTCCTGGCTAAATAACGAACTTAGTATAAAGGGATGGGAACTCTTTATAGGTTGACTAAGCTCTAAACAACAAACTTAGTATAAAGGGATTAGCTGCACAAACCATTGTCACATAAATATGATGAACCACCATATGCAATTGGATCCATGGGCGAAACAATTAGTTGGGTTAGGAGTAGTGTTGATAATGCTCCATCGTGCTACCATAATTTCTTATTCACCTTCTCTTATTATTTAAACTTGTTATATTTATGGGGGCTATATTGTGCATATGGGCAAGATTTTGTTGGAATGTGTAAGGAGTTGTGTCATGCAATTGGAGTTTATATGGTACTCATGGTATGATTTGGTGTGGCTATTTAAAGTTTTTATATGTTGGTATACACAGGGTTTGGGACCTTACTCGAACAGCATAAAGAAAGCTGAGAAGGAAATCAAGGAGATGGCGAAGAAGATTAATGATTTGTGTGGTATGCAAATTTACTATATTCGAAACTGATCGGATCTTTAGTAGTTGCTTCTTTTTCTTATTTCCCTCCCTTGTTTTGGCTGGGGTGGGAGTGGAGTGGAGAATTCATTAATGAACACCATGAATGCTACCACTGAACTGGAATGGTTGCCTGATCCATTGGTTAATTTGTCTAGTTAACATTCATTTGGATGCTAATATGCTCTTTTAAATTCATAATAGGTATTAAGGAATCGGACACTGGTTTAGCTGCACCAAGTCAGTGGGATCTTGTATCTGATAAGCAAATGATGCAGGAGGAACAGCCTCTTCAGGTTTTGTTTCTGGATTCCGAAGTATACTATACATCCCTCTAGACTCATATCTTATGATATATAGTTTTTTTTCCTTGAATAGGTTGCACGATGCACAAAGATAATCAATCCAAACACAGAGGATGCCAAGTATGTTATAAATGTCAAGCAGATTGCCAAGGTATTTTACCTGCCTTTTTCATAGGTTTTCCCCAATAATTTCTTTTATTGTCTTCCTTGGAAAGTTAAGAGATAGGTTAACACCACCTTATCTATATCTCACCTCTCTTGTATTGTAGCTTACACCAGTACTTGATGGACAATTATGCCTTTACTTTTTTTTGGTAATGTTGTGTGGTCTAACTTTTGTTCATCATGTGTTATTTTTCTCGTTGCAGTTTGTTGTGGGACTTGGTGATAAAGTTTCACCTACTGATATTGAAGAAGGCATGCGTGTTGGGTGAGCTTTTCCATCTTTATTTTCTATAATTTGTTTTTCTGGTCCCAAATTTCCTAGATGCATCGCATATCTTGCGTGGTTTATTTGCCTCTTTACTGAACTGTATGTGTGATGTAAACTCACACTAAGAATGGGTTCATCAGTGAAAAACTCAAGAACTATTCATAGACTCTGAACATTGTGTAATCTGTGAATTCCAGTTCTTTAGGATCTGTTATCTTCTCCTCTTATCTTTTTCATTGCGTAAGTGATATGTTGCATGTTAGAGATGCAAGATGGATTTGGACTTCCTCATTCAATTCACCAAACTGCAGTTGTTACTTTTCATTGATAAGTTGATTTGAATATAAACGATACTATAAATTATCTTTCTGGAGTCAAAGTTGTAAGCCTGAGATTCTGATTGTTGGTTGTGTGGACTTTTACTTATGTTTGTTTTGCTGTCGTGATGTAAAGTTTAAAGTCCCTTTTTCTTGCAGCGTGGACCGGAATAAATATCAAATTCAGATTCCTTTACCTCCAAAGATTGATCCAAGTGTTACAATGATGACAGTGGAGGAAAAGCCAGATGTTACATATAATGATGTTGGAGGATGCAAGGAGCAGATTGAAAAGATGAGAGAGGTAGTTTTATAGTAATGCTGGAATGTGGTCTTCATACCTATTGTTAAAGGTTAAAATTATCAACTGGAATATTAATTGGATTTGTGAATAATAATGGTTATCTTCAGGTGGTTGAGCTGCCTATGCTTCATCCTGAAAAGTTTGTAAAGCTGGGGATTGATCCTCCAAAAGGTGTTCTTTGCTATGGTCCCCCTGGAACTGGCAAAACTCTGCTAGCGAGAGCAGTGGCTAATCGAACCGATGCATGCTTTATCCGTGTTATTGGTAGTGAGCTTGTTCAGAAATATGTTGGTGAGGGAGCTCGGATGGTTCGTGAACTATTTCAGGTGCCATACCCTAAATTTTACCAATTTTCTCACAGATTTTTCATCTTAACTTGGAATTTACTTAATGTAGCTTTTCTCTTTTCCTCTGTGCAGATGGCTCGCTCGAAAAAAGCTTGTATTGTATTTTTTGATGAAGTAGATGCTATTGGAGGTGCACGTTTTGATGATGGGGTGGGTGGAGACAATGAGGTTCAACGCACCATGCTTGAAATCGTGAATCAGCTCGATGGATTTGATGCTCGTGGAAATATTAAAGTTCTGATGGCAACTAACCGGTCGGTAGTCTATTTTGCTCCAAATTTTAGCTTTTTCACTGTCGGTTTGACTTTTGGCATGTGCACTAGGAGCACAACTTTCAAATTTGTAGGAGATGTGCCTGCACCGATTCATTATCCCTTATCCATTTGATGAGTTATTACATGTTCTGTCTTAGTTATGTAGTAATTGAAGCTGAAGCTGGCCATTTTTTTTTAGAAAAAAGGACAGGAGCTACAGTTTAATGCATTGTTGATTGAATCTTCGATAAAACTCGTAATTTGAACATAATATGCTTGTCTTTTATCATCGAGCTTACATAAATTTGTTGCACCTCTTCAACTAATGTGTTCATTTTATGCAGACCTGATACCCTTGATCCGGCGCTTTTACGACCTGGACGACTAGATCGCAAAGTCGAATTTGGACTGCCAGATCTCGAGAGCAGGACCCAGATTTTCAAGATTCACACACGCACAATGAACTGTGAGAGGGACATCCGGTTTGAACTTCTTGCTCGGCTGTGCCCAAATTCCACTGGTAAACTGTTAACCAATGCTGCATATTGTACGCAAAATCAACTTGATGGTATGGCATGGATAATACTAAATCGTCTTCTCTGTCTAAAATCAGGCGCCGACATAAGAAGTGTGTGCACAGAAGCAGGAATGTACGCTATCCGTGCAAGAAGGAAGACGGTGACTGAGAAAGATTTTCTTGATGCTGTCAACAAAGTCATCAAAGGATATCAGAAATTCAGTGCAACACCCAAGTATATGGTTTACAATTAAGCACTGTGTCGTATTACGCTTTTCTTTATGGTGCCAGATGCACAGCTGAGGTAGAGATGCTTTTGATCTTGGACGCCAATCTGAAACGGTACGCAGGTGCAAACTCTGGCTTTATTTCAGTTGAAAAAGGTTGTTAGCAGCGTATTTGGCATTTGGTAACTTTGCTCATTCTGTACTGAACTCTTATTGATTAATTTCCATGTAATATTATCAGAATGAAAATGAATTTATTTTGTGGATTTTGTACTAAAAGCAGCTTCGTAGACTTCATGATTCAGTTTATTCTGAAATTCTGCCACTTTTGGATTGAATTTGAATCTCTATTGCACTGTTTTATGTTACAAAAATGCAATAACTTTTTTTTGGTACCCATTTTAAACAGATTAAGTATGAATTGAAATTTTAGTCATGAAGGCTGCTACTTGTGTAAAAATGGAGTATTTTTTTAGCATTTTTTTTCTCTAAAACTCGTTATCAATTGCGGAGACTTTAACATATCAATTGCAGTGAATTTGATGGTTATTACAAATAAATTCATCATTAAGATCCAATTCAAGATTACAACATCACTTCCAAAATTTAATATAAGTAGATTTGATGGGGTTGCTCTTGTAAAAATTTCAAAGCTAAGTTCTCTTTTCTTTTGTACCTTGATGTTGTCTGAACTCTGAAGTTATTTTCCAACTCGAATTAAAATTTGTTTTATGGCTTCTATCTTCTAAACTTCTTGATTTTTAACTAATATGGCTGACCAATGCCGGCATTGAAAAAGATATAAAAAAAAAACTACTTTCCTTGGCAATTATTGATTACTTTTATATTTAAAGTGAGATATGCAGAAAAGTCAATTTAACATAAAAAAAATATATTACTTGCAGTGAGTGTTTCCTACCCACTGACGTTATTATCTGCTTCGTTGAGTGACTTATTCAAGAAGATGAAGATTCGATGCTAAGTTTCAAATAAAACTACCATTACTATCCAAATCACAGTTGCATGACTTTCAATTTACAAATAAATTTGAATAAAATGCACGACCTCGGATACAATTACTAATATTTATTAACGTATGTATGCAATTGAGAATTGAAGAAGAGAAATCGAGGATTGGAAAAGAGAAATAATTATGTTTCTCCATTCAATTTTTATTAAAGACTCCACACCTATTTGAATACAAATTTTACATTAAAAAATAAAACAAATCCATAACCAAATCAAATCAAATCAAATCAAATCCTACAGAAATAAATACTAATAAAATATGTGATACGAAGATTAATTTAAATGAATATATCCGTATAAACTCCACAAAGTTGATTACATCTTGTCTCGTTTCAAAAAGTCAGATTCACAAACTGTATCTTAATTATCCCTTCAAAATTATTTAAGTAGTATCTTTTGTTGAATTTTACTATAGTTTACAATCCATAAGGATCAGAGTCACAATGCGTGTGCGGACTGCTTAATAACCTAAAGGCATCAACAGTGACGGACTAATCGACGCTCTAAGCCCCGCCCTATGCACCGTCGTGTCAGCATTTTATTCTCCGCCCCTTCCACCTGCAATGAGGCGGACTATAGCCCGCCCTAAGCATTTTACTTCTATTTTGTATTTATATAAATTATGCAAATATATCAACCAAAATAAATAAATAAAAACAACACAATTAAGGCAAATCCTACATTTACTTAATTAAAAAAAAGTTACAAAATAAGAAATTAAAAAAAAAAGTGCACTACATATAAAAAACCCCCGGCTAGTCTAGAGTAGTCCCAACCTGCGGCTGAGGCCAGCCGGAT
>NC_062966.1:368355-432642 GCF_023119035.1 Salvia hispanica | reverse complement strand
TGTCGAGTCAAAGTGTCCCAAATTATGTGGGACGGAGAATTATCAGAAACTAAAAGTTTCAGAGATTGAAGGGGGTACTTAAGCTTCCTTAATTTTTAAATTAAAATCAATGAACTGACAATCTAGGTTTCCGGCCCTAGTTATACTAACAGAATATGTTTATACAAAAGTAATTCCTTTTTATTACATACATATTGTTAGCTAAATTTTCTGGCATGTTTAATGGAGTAAAATGAAACAATATCTCTTCAAGAATAGAGAAAAAGAACGGTAAAGAGTGGTCTCAATCAGGTAAAATATGATTGGTCCATGTTTATTGACGGGAGAGGTGCAATTGTGAGAGATGAAGTATGTGCATTGTGTGTAAAACTCACTTTACAACTGTTGCATTGAATATCCAAAAATGATTTAAAGTCATAAATTCATATACTTCCTTTTACCAACTCATTACCCGCGTGCATAGTCCGTCTAAATAATTTTACCTCTTCCATCCAATCAATTTAATTAATTCATTCTCCGTTCACGAATAAAAGTCTCTTTTTATTTTGACATGGATTGTAAGAAACGTTAAGAAAAGTTGGTGAAAGAAAGTTACTCGAATAGGGGTCCCGCTTATGTATATTAGTTTTAAATTATGTGTAAATGAGGCCTCTTTACCATTATGGTAATTATGAACCGGAACTCCTATTCACGGACGGACTAAAATGAAAAAAACGGAAATCCTATTCGCGAAAGGAGGAAGTAATGAATTTCTTGAATTTAATACTCTCGGTCCCATGAAAATATGGACATTTGAAATTACACGAAAATTAATGCATAATTGATAAAGTAAGAAAAAAGAAGAGAACGATAATTAATTAAAGTAGAGTTAATGGATAGTATGACCCATATTATTATTAGTTTCACACATATAACTAAATCATCTCATTTCATATCTTAAGCTATCATTAGATAAAATTGTGTTATCTTATAAAATTAAGATAAATCATCTCACTTTGAGTTATCACATATTAAGACTTTTAACTACCAAACACCTCCTTAAGTGTTAGCTCATAGAGTATAAATAGGTTTAGATAATTGAGATTCAATCAATAAAATTGCTCTCATTTTTCTCTCTGTCTTTCTTCCCCAAATTCGTTTGGTAATTCTTCTTCTTCCTCCCCTTTCTTTCTTCTGCAAAAGTCGAGAAAACATCTCGACTCAAGAAAGAAATCAAAATGTCTTCGCTTTCTGTTACAAAATCGATTGATGGAGGAGGCGGGACTGGTTGTAGGTGGCTCCGATTTGAGTACGAAAATTGTTTGTGCCGGCAAAGAGCGATTCTCAAAATCGTTGTTGATCCAATAAAGGAATCAAATGGAATGTTGTATTTCGTTTGCGAGAAAAAGGGCAAGATTGGAGGCTGCAAGTATTTTCGGTGGTGTCATCCCAAGTGTGTGGATTTTGAAGGCTGCAATTACTTGGTTGAGCATGGTGGGCGTGAAGACGAAGTTGGAAGACAAGATGGAGTTGATTCTGAATTATCTCCAAATCGTGTTGAAGGTGGAAGTAAAGTTAAAGATTATATTTTGGTGTTATTTGTTGGGTTTTCGTTGATTGTTTCGTTTGTAGCCATTATGGTGAGTTTGATGAAGTAGGCTTTCACCCGTAGATTGCAGTTTTTGGGAAAACAATTTAGTGAAGTAGTGCGTGAAACTTGGGAAGAATTGTAGTGTTCCAAATTAATGTAATTTGATGTTGATATATGTTTTCTAAGTACTGAGTATTAATTTTTAAAGTTTCACATTTGTTTCAGATATACAGATATTGTCATTGCAGTTTGTGGGAAAAAAATTTGGTGACGTAGTTCGTGAAAGTTGGGGAAGAATTGTGTAGTGTTCAAATCAATGTAATTTGATTTTGATTTCTAAATTGAGTAATGAAATTAACCATGGCATGAATGAATGAGCTTTTCTTCGATTACTGAAATGCATCTTGTTGAAATAATATCGGATGTAGTACTCGACGTAATCAACACAAATAATATCATATGAAGTACTAGGACAATAAGCAATAAATAATATCATATTTGATACCTGATAGTTATATCCGATTTAGTCCCAAATTTTAATATCATATTGGGTTTGAAGAAATATCAATTGCAGTCCCTAGTAGAGTACTGTACATTGTAGACTGTTGAAATATTTTAACTTTTTCAATATGTCAGCCCCAACCCCAACTTCGCGCTGAATCTGCTAAACGATTTCAGTCGAGATGTTGCGTCGTGCAGAATAAGAGAGATGAGATGGAGGAGAGAAGGTGAGAGAGAGAGATGGAGGAGAGAGATACTTCAAAATCAACTTCATCTTGTCTTCCAACTTCGTCTTCACTCCCACCATGCTGAACCAAGTAATTGCGGCCTTTGCAGATGTTTTCTTCGGAGATAGATACACATTCCATTTTGATTTCTTTCTTGAGTCGAGATGTTTTCTCGACTTTTGCAGAAGAAAGAAAGGGGAGGAAGAAAAAAAAAAGAAGAAGAGATAAACAGACTTGTCAGGCGGCGTGCAGAGTCGGAGACACCGTGAGCTGAGATCCATAATCTAATTAATTACTACTATTAGTTTATAATTTAATTTAATAAATAATGAAAATATACAATTTTAAAAATTATAATTACTCGGTATACTATACCCGGATTGCTGCTACTAGAGTAGTAGACATATGACTTCTCGGATATATCTAATTCCCACTACTACCAAATCTCCATTGATTAAAATGGTGTGAGCTTGTTGACTACTCCATGAAAAATACCTAAACATGTAACTATATAGCAAAATTCTCATAATAATGAAATTATGCTAAATAGAATGAAAAAAAAAAAAACTTGGGATCAAAATAAATGCCACCATGTGCAAAGCTCAATTGGGGAATAAAAAATAAACAAGCCAATAATTTATTAGTAGTATTCTTATAAACAAAGAATATCAAATTTGATGAACTTAGCGAGCAATGGCTTCTCAAACAGAACCCAAAATATAGTATATTTAAAAAAACAAGTAAAAGTCGATCCATAAACACCAAGAATGAACAAATTTTGGTCACCTATTCTTCTTCACTATGATACATATTTTGCTTAAAGCAATATCACATAACATTGGCAGCACAAAAGCACTTTCTGGGAAGCATAAACAATCATCACAGATTGAATCATAATTTTAAAATTTCTAGTGATTGGATGAACTTATGGAGTATAGTCATCAGCATCTCCAGATCCAGCCCTTGCCGCGCCTTCATTTCCGAAAGTTCGCTTGCTCATGTTCGCTCGCTGCACCAACCGCACCAACGCTTGAACCACTTCCGACATCGGTGGCCTGAACTCCGGCTCCGGCTGATCATAAAACAAGAATCATGTAAACTGAAGGAGATGAGAGAGGGAGGAGGGGGAGAGACAAGTTTTAAGCATACCTGGACGCAGAGAGCGATGACATCTGCGAATCGAGAGAGGGATTTGACGGGATAGAGGCTTTTAAGAGCGGGGTCGACCATCTTTGATAAGGCGTCGATGTCATGGAGCTGTGGCGTCGCCCATCGGACAAGAGATTGCTCGGATCTTGGCCTTGAGCTACATTAGGAAATGAGTCAGTAGAGATGAGGTGTGTGTGTGGCATTCCGTTGTTTGTTTTGTGGGAGGATCCGGAGTTTACCTATCGAATGGTGTGCGCCCGGTGAGAAGTTCCAACATCACGACACCAAAGCTGTAGACATCGCTCTTGATGGTATACACACCTGACATAGCGACCTCTGGCGCGCTGTATCCGGATGCCTGCAAATGCTTCGTGTAAACATTAAGAAATCGACAAGAGAGCCACCATAGCTCTTGAGATAGAATGCATTATATTTCCCGTCGAATTACGATTGCCATGAGTACAAAAAAGAAGATTAAAGAGGTGTTCCTGGTTAAGTCGCACCAATTTAGAGAGAAAAGGGAGAGGAAACGATGATCGTACCTGATCTGGTTCACTGACAAGGCTCGCTAACGCACAGTCGGAAAGATGAGGATTGAGCTCGTTGTCGAGTAAAATGTTGGCTGATTTGAAGTTCTTATGAATCACAGAGGGTGAACATACTTCATGAAGGTACCTGCAGCGCATGACCAGATGAATCATAAGAGACATTCGGGAATATTTGAAACGATCAGTCTCTAATATATAAGAAACGGGCCTCTGAGACGTACTCAAGTGCTCTTGCAGTTCCCAGTGCAATCTTGACACGGCTGTTCCACGTCAGAGGCTTGGTGTATTCATCGGAGAGATACAGGAATTCGTGCAGAGATCCGTTTTTATGGAACTCGTAAACAAGCAGGTGTTGTCCATGCTCGCAACAATACCCTATTAGCTCAACTATGTTTGGGTGATGCAACTGTGAAATTTCCGACACAATTGCGAGGAAATCGTCTGAATTGGACAGAACGGAGGCGTTTATTTTCTTTACAGCAACAACCTGTTACCAAAACATAAAGCAATTCGTTTTATCTGTTAAAATCAGTTTTAACAGTTCGCAGATGCAAACACCAGTAGAGCATACCTTTCCATCATCCAATTGAGCACGGAAAACCCGCCCAATGGATCCTTCACCAATGAGATTTTCGACGTTGAAACTATCAGTTGCTATCTGCAAGTCTGCAACCGAGAATGATTTAGCATCTATTGGAGCTATGTTCGCTTTCTTGGGCGTAACAATGGGCATTGCAGTGACATCATCTTCATCGAACGACTTGAGGCGGTCGATTGGAGGTGGTCTCAGACTTATCACAGAAGGTTCTTCGAAAGCTTTCGTGTTGGCTGCTGCTGAAATTTGAGGAGGCTTGCTCTCTGCAGTCAGATAACAAAGCATCGCGTTATTTCCATTACTCTTGCAAACATACATTCGAAGGTGAAGTCAAGAAAAAATCACCTTCCACTTCATGCGGAGGTGGAGGAGCAAAAGGCCGGTTGTTGAGTTTCTCGAGGTCAGCGGATGGCTTTCGGCGAGATCGTCTTTTTATTATAAAGAATGCTGCGATAGCTCCAACCACCAAAACTGAAATAACAATTCCGACTATCGCACCAGCACCGATACCAGAACTACCTCCACCTCCGCCTCCGCTGTTATTAGACGAACCGCCACCGCCTGATCCGCGATTCCGGTTGGGCCTGGTGGCAGGAGGAGTGCCGGGTGGCGGTGGAGGTGCAGGCCCCGTGCTAAGCTGATTACCGCTCGTTCTGTAGGAAGGGGGAAATTACATCGTTACGTGATCAAATAAGCTCAAACTAGTTTAAAAGCTCATACTATGCGGGGCCTAAATGGCAAGAAAGTACAGATATATACAGATAGAAAGACTTACTTCGGGTTAATGCTTTTCAACTGCTCGGGTACCCATCCAGTAAAACGGTTATTTTCAACATTCCTGCGAAATAGAACACATATTACCAAGAAAACATTCAAATAGAATGTGTGCAAAATGGCAATTTTAACGGGGACTCACAGATTCTGAAGAGGAAGAGTTGCAAGGACATCGAGGGTCCCTGTAAACTGATTGTTTTGCAAGTACCTGCATAAGCAAGAAGGTTTTTACCAAGAATCCAACGAGAATAAAAAATGTGGTGAGAGCATATGGACCGCTTACATGTCGCTTATACTTGTCAAAGACTGGAAACTCTGTGGAAGATTATCGGACATGGCATTATATGAAAAGTCCCTGAAGCATGATCACACAAAAGAAAGAACTTGTATCATTTTGCAACCTCATAACTTTGCTAGAGTCAAAACAAATAGGAACTGCGAGACGAGGAGATTGGCCTACAATGTGGTGAGAGACGTAAGTGAGGTGAACTGTACAGTCACTTGGCCGCTGAATTGATTACGACTCACGTTGCTGCCAAATTCAAAAATGTCATATATTTCTTCACAACAAAAATTATACGTAAATTGTTTCTTTGGGGCAGAGGAGATTTTTGGAAAACGAACAGGTATTTCAGAGGACTCATCGACGAGATGGAATACGGAAGTGGACCACTGAAGCCACAGTTGGCGAGGTTTCTGCATTGATTAGAAAACAAATGAGGCGAGTCAGGAATGAGGAAACTCAAATATGAGAAAATGGCAAAATAAAGGAAGCCTTACAGTCTCTGCAGGTTTGGAGGTAGTTGATACGGAAGCTGGTTTCCAAGGTTGTTGTTACTTATATCACTACAAATATCCATCGGAAGTTATCATCAAGATTTCATTTTTTTCAGAAAACTATGAGATGTGGAACTAATAGCACGTGACTTACAATACAGTTAGCGACGCGAATTTATCTAGACTGTACCCCATATTTCCGGAGAGTCCTAATCCCGGTATCTTTCTGACAAAAACACAGAAAACGGGAGTATCAGAATCTAGCATTTACGAGAGAATAAAATGAGCAAATCAAAAAGGGATATCGTTGATTCACATTTCTGTAACTTTTGAGTTCGAGCAAGTAATTCCCTTCCAGTTCTCTCCACAAGGATCGCCACCACTTGACTTCCAGTTGGTAAGTTGTGGTGCTGAATTCAAGCTGGTGAACAAGAGATAGAGATTGGACGCTGCAAATCCAAGAACGAACAGTCACGATATAGATTAAGTTAGTCAAAATAAGAAGCATATACATTAACCAAGAATGTCACTGCAATAGGTCAGTCATACGTGTCAAAAATAACACAAAAATTCTCATTGATTTTGAAATGCATCATGTAAAACGTGGCATGTGGTATAATTTTGCTAGCGATTAATGAGTTGTTACAATAATTTTGTATAAGCTGAATAATTATCATGCTCCGAAATAAACATGGACTCAAATAGGGCATTACTTTGCTGACAATCAAATGGAAATTCTCAAAATTGCAGTTTTCTTTTCTATCCGAGGATTTGTACAACGTTCTCCGAGACTAGCATCTAATGAAGAATTAATCACAAAAACAGGAAGCTATTCATAACAAACACGAATTATTAAGCTAAATCCTAAAATATTTTACTCAACCAATCAAAAATCATGTTTTAAAAATGGAATCTTGAAATGTAAATTTAAAGATAAACTTGCACTAGAACAACAGAGCATCAGAAACCACAATGGTGAACACCAGTTTAAGAATCAAATTCTCTCTCTCTCTCTGCCATGTGTAGAAAACTCTAAATTTCAAGACCCAAATATTCAGGAAGCTAATATGAAAAGCCACCAAAAAAGCAGAGAAAATATCTTTAATTTGAAAATCAATGGCATCAATCAAACACAAAGCCAGCAAGCAGAAATACAGCCTTACAAAACTAAACTTTGTATTCAAATCCTGTTTCCAATTTCTGGATTTCATCTCATCATCACTATGCTCATGTTCTTGACTTTCCAACACAAATTCAATTTTGGGGGAAAATCCACCCATCATTACATCAATCGGTCACTCTCAACCAGAACCCTCAACCATCAATAATCCATCTCTCTCTCTCTCTCTCTGATCCATAGATAACTACACACATGCATAAACAATCTCAGGAATGAAGATTTAAGAGCAAAACTAGTGAAGAACTTACCATCATTTGGATCTGTGGCCGCATTGGTGGAGCTCAGAATGCCAATAAGCAGCGCCGCGGCCACCGCCACCAGCAACTCCTCCGCCTTCCTCATCTCTATCCGAATCAGCTTCTTTTTGCTCTTCACAAAAAGAAGAGCAATACAAAGAAGGAGAAGAAGAAAAATAACTCCAAAAAGCTCTTATCTTTGATGAAGGCAGCTCAGGAACAGACAACACTTTTCTCAAACTCTTTCAATTATTTCTTTTACAGAAATATTCAGTCAAATAATGGGAACAAGAATTTCAAGAATTAATTTATTTGCACACTTAGGCATTCTAACATAAAGCTGGCAGGCACGATCTGCTAGAAGAATCCAAAGCCACAAATTCTCCTCTCTCTATCTCTCTCTCCCAATTCCTAATTGTTAGATATATGCCCGTAGACTTAGCACTCCCGATTTATTTAGTAAAGTATGGAGTAATAAATATTTCTTGAAAGAGAAAAACACCGAACATAAAATTAAGTTATCAAGAACGCGTTTTTATGTCGATTTTACCAATTGCAAATTATTAAAATTGTGCTCAAGATAGTATTTTTCTCTTAGATTTTATTAAATGTGATGTACTCTCTCCGTCCCCCATTAAGAGTCACACTTTTCTATTTCGATTCGTCCTCAATTAAGAGTCACACTTCTTTTTTACCATAAATAGTAAATAGGTCTCACGTTCCACTAACTCAATTCACTCACATTTTATTATAAAACCAATATAATAAAATGGGTCTCACATTCCACTAACTTTTTCAACTAACTTTTTTTTACATTTCTTAAAATCCGTGCCCGATCAAATAGTGACTCCTAATAGGGACGGAAGGAGTAGCTTTCAATAAACTACAGTTGCCACATGATAAAATTGCTAAATTTTGATGGGATTTTGGAAGATAAAAATTGAATTTTGTTTCTTTTCTGAAATAAATTTTCCCGTTATAGAGGGAGCGAGTCACGGGATTCATATAAAGGGGCATCCTTTTTGACTTGGAAAAAGTTTCATTTTTTTTTGTTTTATGCATTCAATAAATTTATTTACTCTTATTACATAAATTCTTTAGTAATAGTTCTTTCATTGTATGTTGAGTAATGATCCCATATGTATGTCATTATATTAATCGAATTTATAGAATAAATAATACTCCCTCCGTTCCGGATAATTTGGGTCACTTTGATCGGGCACGGGTTTTAAGAATTGTAATGAATAGTGGGTTGAAAAAGTTAGTGGAATGTGGGTCCTACCTATATATATTAGTTTTATAATAAAATGTGATTAGGAATGAGTTAGTGAAATATGAGATTCATTACCAAAAATGATAAAAGTGAAGTGGGACAAATTATGTGGAACGGACCAAAATGAAAAACTGAGATAAATTATCTGGGACGGAGGGAGTACTTAGTACGAATGAGACATGCCGCGGAATAATAATTATAAATGAGAAGAAAAAATCATGGAATGTATATTAGTAGAATAATAGAACAAGATAGTTAATTCATTTCATTTGGAAGTATTGCTAAGGAAAGGAGTCTAAATTTTAGAATGAAATCAATTTTATTATTTTTTCTAAAAATAAATAAATGTGTAAAGTGGAGTCACATCAAAAACCAGTTGTATTTCATTTTCCATACTTTAATGCAGCTATTTTTTCTAGCTAATCTCTTTGTATCTACTCAATCATATTTTTCATATAAATAAAATAAAAAATGGGTTTCCACGTTGTGAAATTATTTATTGCAAAATTGTAGTAATAATGTTTTTTAATAAAAGAATGTAGTACGAAATCTTCCATTTTCAATATTTATTTTCCATAGTAAGTGCAAGGTTGTAAAAGTAGATATTATATTTATTCATAATCCAATTTTAACGATTTAATAGTGGATATTTCAACTTCAGTTTGAATGTATTATTTACAAAAATATTCAATACGAAATTAAATGATACGTACAATGTATCAGAACGACTGTAATTAAGGTTATTAATTCAACCTTATAATTATTATAGAGAGTATTAATTTGCAGTAAAAGATGGTAATGAGTAATCTCCTTTAGGCGTTGTCCATTGTACAAAAAGTGACAAAAAGTTAAAGTCCAATTTAGTGAGATTAATTAAATGTATAGTGATATAATTAATAACGTTCTAGTAATTATTGCAATCTTTTGACGGCTTTTCTATAGGCTCCTATCATCATCAAATTAAACTAAATTACTATCTTACCCTAATCACATACACCTAGCTATGTCTTGTCTTTAAATGTGTGCATAATTCATTTTGATTAACATACATATATATCATTACATTATTTTCGAACCAATATAGATTTTAAAGAATGATTAGTTGAATGTATTAATTTTTGATGAAATAAAAGAAAATTAAAGCCACCGCTCAAATAATGAGTACAAAAAATGAGTTGGGAAGTCAAGAAAATGAGTTGTTGATATATGGTTAGGGTTTTAATATGTGGTCAAGCTCAAGTGCTTTGAATGTACGTACATGAGTTTTATATCAACATTAAGCTGTCTAGACCCCATGCCCACACATTAAATTATGACAATAAAATCAAAATTTGTTTAAACATAGATAAACCAGTTATAGAGGGGGAAATGTTTGCAATTTCATTCCAATAATCCAATAGTATATTACAAAATATTATTCAATAAGACTTTAGTCTAATGGAAATGATAATTCTCAAAATTAAAATGAGCCCACCTATGTATGTGTCAGCATATCATAACTAAATTAGTTAAGAGATGGGGCATGGATAGTAGGTATATGTGATTTCTTCAAGAAATAGTTTCTTTATTTTTCTTAGAAAACAAGACAAATAAATAAAAATATTATAATATGTAATTATACTATACAAAAAAATAGGTTCTCTGAATCTTGGTTATCACAATATTCGTTTTCCTTGAAAAGAGTATGCCTTCGTTTGGAAAAAAGAAAACAGTATGTCTTGTAGTAGCCTTTAAGGGTTATGATAATTTATAATTTTATATACTACTATTATCAAGATATGCATTATAATTTATATTGAATTAGTGATGTTAATCGCGTAATGTGAGCAATAGATATTACAGTAAAAAAATACAATATAATTGGAATATGTAATTGAGTACTTACTATTAACAAATTTTATTGTTGGAAAATTTTAAACACAAATTGTGTGGAAAATATATGCTTCAAAAATCAGCCTACTTCGCTACGAGGTTAAGTATTATAAAGTGTTTATATTTTTTCTTCATCTATATATGATTTAATAGTTTGACAATATGAATTACCGTTATTTATAATGTATATAAATAAATACATATGTTATAAGCTTAAGTGATGTTTAGTTACGTTAATCTTATGATCTTATCATTGGTTTGACAGTCTAACTAAAGAGTTATTATCAAAATTATCAAATTATAATTTACATGAAAAAAAAAATCAAAGTCCCAAAGAGAATAGAATAAAATATGAAGCATTTTTTTTTTGTGTATATACGAGTATGTTTTTGTGTTTTAGTGATCCAGTCATAATATAACTGTATTAAAATTAAGTAAATATTCAATAGGCCAAGCCATATCATTTGCAATTAATTAACGAAAATGAAATTACATTAATTGCCATAGAGACAAGGGCAAAATGAATGAACTGAGTGTGATGGTTATTGGTGAGTTTGAGAGAGACAACAAAACCATATAAATTAAAAATAATTTTAGTCGCATTATACTATAATTGTGATGTCAATCACAACCAACTATAAAGACAGCTTATTATTTTTAATGGTAGATGCATAACATATTATAAATTATTGTCAATTTACCTTGAAGGGAAGGGATCAAGCTAAGTGGGAGGTGGATCTTGTTGATTGGAAGGCCACTATTGCTTGTGATTGTTATTTTATGTTTTTCTTTATGTGACAAATACTCTCTCCGTTCCAATAAATATGCAACATTTGCTTTTTGGCACAAGATTTTATGCAATGGTGTTTTGTGAGTTAATGAAGAGAGAGTAAAGTAAGAGAGAAGAAAAAGTAAAGAGAGTGTTGTTTCTATTTTAGGAAACGTTTCATTTTTATTAGGACAACCTAAACAGGAAAACGTTTCATTTCTAATAGGACAGAGGGAGTAATATTTTTTTTTATCTTTGCTAACCAAAACTATATAGCCTTAAAGAAAGTTTTGTGCTTTTTTGGTATATGTATTAGTGTCATGTCCACTACCAATGTTTGAACTATTTAATAGTAGTATCTTCTTATTTTTTGTGATATTATTCTGCAAATTTGTTAATTCCATTGATATTTTGATTTTTGAAAGCATTGCAATGGCTATGAGGACTAAGTTAGGTTCTTGATAACTTTAAATTGTTTCTATATTTCATTTCATATCCTAATTAGTTGACATTGCCAAACTTGTTGAAACCAGCTAAGCAATGTTTACATAAGTAAGACTAGGCACATTATGTATACACATAAATAAATACTCCTATCATTCTCGACTTCTTATATGCTTTATGGCCATGTCCACTTCGCATTCTCTCCACCAACCTTACAACATAGTGAATAGATACGAGAGTACTACGTCTGTCCACCAAAATTTGTCTCATTTTTTTAATTTTCGTTCGTCCCCTAAAATTTGTCCCATTTCACTTTTACTATTTTTGGTAGTGGGCCATATCTTCAACTAACTCATTCTTATTCACATTTTATTATAAAACTGAAGTATATAAAAGTAGGACCCACAATCCACTAACTTTTTAAACTCACTTTCCATTATATTTCTTAAAACTCGTGCCGAATCAAAGTAGGACAAATTTTGGTGGACGGAGACAGTAACATTTATTCTCTTATTTTATAAAATTATAAATGGCAAAAGGTAGATGCATGGAGAGAGGTAGGACTTACGATCCACTAACTTTTTAAACTCACTTTTCATTATATTTTTTAAAATCCGTGCTGAGTCAAAGTGAGACAAATTTTGGTTGACGGAGGTAGTAACATTTATTCTCTTATTTTATAAAATTATAAACGGTAAAAGGTAGATACATGGTGAGAAATATGTATCGAATCAAATGCAACTCAAGTAGAATTGATTAATTGAATCCGTCTACACAAAGTCCAACTCTATATCATTTTCATATTAATAAGAGGTATGCATTCCACACACATGGCATCAAGTTATTGTGGAGCAGGTGTGCTGTCAATTTCTAATTTTTTTCAGTAATATATAAAGTTGTTTAAAATATACGCATGATCATAATTTGGGATTTACTTTAATAATAATAAACTTAAAATTACATTTCAAGTTTGTTCGACTGGGTAGTTTTTTTTTTGGATCAACTGGGTAGTTTGAATCTTGACAACTTCAATAAAATGTAGATTAGCACCATTTGCCTTATTTAAAAAAAAATAATTAATATCCAAATTGTACCTATATTTCAATTATGTTTATAAACTCTCTTAAAGCCAAACTCCACCTTCACTGATATTACAATTATTTTATTACATCACACGTGGTATTTATGTCACTATGTGCGCCTTTTGTTATTAAAAAAGATTAGAGAAATTAATGATATATAGTTTTTAAAATTAGATGTGGTATATTTGCAATTAAGACAAAATAGAGTGGTAGTTTGGTACAGAAGTGGTGAATGTCTGAGTCAGACTAACGATCAAGTCGGTTGTTCCTGTCGGTGGAGCTCTCCCTCTCTCTATGTCTATGTAATGAAAAAGGAAAAAAGAAGTTCAAGCCATTGTTTTGAATTTTGATTGGAAAATTTCAAAGATAACAATTATTTTTGCTTCAAAAATTGGGATAGTGTTCCACATTATCAAGTCTTACGATAAATGTGAAAGAAACACAACATATTTAAATCATATATTATCACGTTGCTAGTATAAAAGTCGTCGGTTCGGAGTTGTTTCTTCGTCTGGTAATTAAATCATCTTATTTCAATTTCAGTTTGACTCAGAACTGCGGCACTATTCAAAACGACATCCAAAATTTAAATTATAACTAAACCGCATCTAATTCGATTATGATTTCAATTTTAATTCGACCGTGGTCACGGTTTCTAAACCATTGACCACCGGTCCGATTTTGATTCGACATGATGGTTCGAGAATCACGTGGTGCATTGTTTGAGGCCATATTATTTTTGTTGACTTGTTGTATTACTTAGTAGTACAGTATTTTTTACTCGAGGCCCATTTAAATGCTCAATTTTGGGATCAAAATGCGTAGGTGAAATCATATTTCAATATGGGCCAACTTTTGGGCTATGCCTAGCAGTACTATTTACAAAAGCCCCTTTAGAAGTAAATATTTGTCAGCTCAGCCCACTAGTGCTGTGAGGATATCTCCCAAAAATATAAAATTCAAAAAAATTTGTATAGTTAGAAATAGAACATAATTAATAGTTTTAATTTGTATAAACTTAAAGCTTACCTACTCCAAAAACTTTAATATTTATCTACAAACATATTTTAAAGTCTTTTTTTTATCACTAGTCAACTCTTTAAAAACATATTTATCTACAAACATATTTTAAAGTTAAATGGAGTATTTAATACTACTACATTGTAGCCTATCTTTAAAAATTTTAAATTATTATTTATTTTAGAAAGGAGTATAAATTTGTTGAATTTAAGCCGAATTGAGGTGAGACATATATCGAGAGAGATAGTAGTTGAATTTGCTTGAATCCGTGCCAAATCAATGACATGAGAAAACAGGGAGAGGGAATTGGATGATGGTATATTCGATGCAATTGCAACAATTTACTAAACGCAAAAGAATCCAAAAAAACTAACCAATTCTCATATAACAGCCAAACCTATGTCATCACCATTAATTTTATTAAATTCTTTATATTCATTTCTGCATATAATCCTACTCATCTTGGCTCCAATGATGCCACAACTCAGCACTATCAAACCTTCTGCAATTTCAACTTACCTCTGTTTCTTCAAATAAACCATCACAACTCAATTCACCAAGATTCTCCACCTCCCAATTCTTACTTGCCCAAAGGTAACATCTTTCTTTTTTTTCCTCTCTCTTTGGATTGATTTGTTGAAGAATTGGGTTTTATTGTGATTCAAAATTCTATCTTTTTGCTTGAGTTTGGTTTTTCGAAACTGCCCCTTCTCAATTTCAATCAAATTAGAGGTGAAATTAGCAATTATTGAGGTTGCCCTTTATTTGCTAAACTGATGCCTTTTTTTGTTGAGTTCGTTTTAGCCTGGTGCTGTTTGTGATTCATCTACCTACAATTCTGTGTTGTGGGCAAATTATTTAAGGAAAATGTGTTTTTGTTACATCTTTTCAATTGTTAGAATTTGTTTGGATTTCTTTGTTGCTTAAGAATGATGTTTGAGATTTTTAAGGTAACCATTCTAGTTTAGCAAAGATTTTATTTATTTATTTATGTTTACATATGTATTGAAATGTGGATTTCTTGATATGGACAATGGATGTTTACTCAACATGAGAAATGCCATAATTTTTTGTAAAAAGTTGCAGTTGAAATTAGTCAGAAGGGAATATTTGATTCCATTCTAGTATAGGAAAGTGTCTTTGTATTTCTGATGATTTCATATTTATAAAAAGTCTGGCTTTCTTGATATGGATAATGTATGCTTACTCAACATGAGAAATTCCCTAAATTTTTTGACAAATTGCAGTTGCTGTTGAGTTGTGATTGAAATTAGACAGAAGGGAATCAAAGAATCTTTGATTCGAAAGATGTCACAATTCGGACATGTTTCTGCGGTCAACTTGAGCAGGCAGTGTAACATGTGCACTGTCTTGAGCCCACAGCACGGCAGCTCCATTGGGAACAGCATATCCTTTGCAGTTAGTGATGCCATGGGCCACAAGCTGAGGATGCCAACTACACATGCTTTTTCAAAGAGATCTAACAGGAACGTGCATCCTTTGAAAGTATGCTGAATGAATGGCTTAAATGTTTAAATCTTCAATTAGCTTTGAGTAGATGAGTGTTTGATCTGATGCTTATATTTGTTAAATAGGTTGTTTGCATTGATTATCCGAGACCGGAGCTCGAAAATACAGTTAACTTTTTAGATGCTGCTCGTTTATCCTCAACGTTTCGCACATCTCCTCGTCCAAGCAAGCCGTTGGAAATTGTGATTGCCGGTTCAGGTAAGAATATCGACTGTTTATATTTTAGCTTGAATCTTGCAAAGCTATTGTTGTTGGCTTAAATGTGTACTGTTGGATTCGTATAGGTCTGGCTGGTTTGTCAACTGCAAAGTACTTGGCAGATGCCGGCCATAAGCCAATATTGTTGGAAGCGAGGGATGTTCTCGGTGGAAAGGTTGGCATTCAGTTCTTGCTCATTGTTTCTTCTTTTTTGAATTTTGCCTAGTGATTTATCGTTCTTCTTTTAACCCAGGTGGCTGCCTGGAAAGATGAGGACGGAGATTGGTACGAGACTGGTCTTCACATATTCTGTAAGTTCAATATCTCTTCTCAAATTCTGAAATTCAGTGATGGCAACTGTAATTGTATTGTACTTCTTTTTATTTAAACTGCCTAAAATCATTTCTCGAAATCATATGCACTATATGACTCTTCTATTGATGTTCGTTTTTGTATTAGTTGGGGCGTACCCAAATATACAGAACTTGTTTGGTGAGCTCGGTATTAATGATCGGTTGCAATGGAAAGAACACTCTATGATATTCGCGATGCCTAATAAGCCAGGAGAGTTCAGCAGATTTGATTTTCCCGAAATCTTACCTGCACCATTCAATGGTGAGCTAAAAAAGTGCTTTTTAAGAGAACAATGCTTATATAGTTCTCCATTGAAAGTCGTTGCCTTGCCTCATCTGTAGGTATTTTGGCAATCTTGAAGAACAATGAAATGCTTACATGGGAGGAGAAAATCAAGTTTGCCATTGGGCTTTTACCAGCTATAGCCGGGGGACAATCTTATGTTGAGGCGCAAGATGGAATAACCGTTACAGACTGGATGAAAAAGCAAGTGCGTGCTTCTTTTCTTTGTCAAGGGACGCAATTTTTCCATTATTAGAGTGATTCGTGGAACATAATCAGTTTTTACTGTTAGCGACTCATTATCCTAATCTGTCTCAGGGCGTACCGGAGAGGATAACCGATGAAGTGTTCATTGCCATGTCGAAGGCATTGAACTTCATTAACCCCGATGAGCTTTCGATGCAGTGTATTTTGATTGCATTGAACAGATTTCTACAGGTAGATTTTGGATTTAGCTTGAAGTGAGATGAACTCGAATGCTTTGATGATTCTGTATTTATGTTCACAATAATTTACTACTACTTATGAATTCGGTATTTATTCATTTTTGTGAAAACAACAGGAGAAGAACGGCTCAAAGATGGCTTTTCTGGATGGTAATCCACCAGAAAGACTTTGCAAGCCTATTGCCGAACATATTCAATCGCTGGGAGGCGAAGTCCGTCTGAACTCAAGAATACAAAAGATCGATTTAAATGAAGACGGGACTGTCAAAAGCTTCATTCTGACTAATGGAGATGTGATTAAAGGAGATGCATACGTCTTTGCAACGCCAGGTAGAGTCTTCACTATTCTCATGTAGCTTAAGTCGGATCTCTTTTGAATATCTTTTGATTCATCATTGTTTTCTCAGTTGATATCCTGAAGCTTCTTCTGCCCGATGAGTGGAGAGATATCCCATACTTCAAAAAGTTGGATAAATTAGTCGGAGTTCCAGTTATAAATGTTCACATATGGTGAGTTTTTTATATCTTCTTCCACATTATTTGGCTATTACTTTCTTTAAATGTGACTGATTATGAAAAATTGACACAAATTGATTTCATTCAGGTTCGACCGGAAACTGAAGAACACATATGATCATCTACTCTTCAGCAGGTTTTCAGCGTTATTCTGTTTCATCGTTGTATTTTATGATTCCATGTGCCATAGTTAAAATCTGTTTGTATTTCCTCACAAAACCTCTGTTGAGCTTCTTCGTTCGCATTTCCCCCTGCAGGAGTCCGCTCCTCAGTGTCTATGCTGACATGTCCGTAGCTTGTAAGGTAAATCATACCATAATCACGCCCCTCTTCGAATTTCTTGCCAAACTAAGGCAGCTCCATTGTTCTTGATGCCGTAAAAAATTATCACTAAAATTTTCTGAATTGTTTAAAAAAAATCTTCAGGAATATTACGACCCGAATAAATCCATGTTGGAGCTGGTTTTTGCCCCCGCAGAAGAATGGATCTCCCACAGCGATGAGGACATCATCGAGGCCACAATGAAGGAACTCGCGAAGCTGTTCCCCGACGAGATCTCTGCTGATCAGAGCAAAGCGAAAATCTTGAAGTACCACGTTGTCAAAACTCCACGGTAAGAAAAATGAATCTCGACTTATAGCAGTAAGTTGTTTGATCACGTACGTAAAAATTCCAACCGAATTTCTTTCTTAGGTCCGTGTATAAAACTGTACCTGGCACGGAGCCTTGTCGTCCCCTGCAAAAATCTCCGATTGAAGGGTTCTATCTAGCCGGTGACTACACGAAGCAGAAATACTTGGCTTCGATGGAAGGTGCTGTCCTATCAGGAAAGCTTTGTGCTCAGTCAATTGTAAAGGTGATTTCTTCAACTGCAGTTCATGTTTTTGATTGAACAGTTCTTACACATTTGAGCTAAGAATTTCAAGATTTTGATTTCTTGCATCGATTTTTCTATTTTTGGCTATTTTCACAGGATTGTGAATTGCTGTCTGAGAGAGCGCAGAAAATGGTGGCAGAGGCAAGCTTAGTCTAAGCTAGATTCTTGATTAAAAAAAGAAAAAGAAGAAATTAAATGTTGTAAGAAACATTTTTAAAAAGTGTAGAAATAGAGGATAATACATTGTTCCAGCTTCTTTAACTGGTTTTTGATGATTGATTGAGTTGAAAATCAGCAACTTATAGTAGTATCTCTTTATTTAATCATAAATCTAGATAAATTGTAAATTTCCATTTAAATGATTAATTTTTAGGAAATTGAAGAAGGGATGTATGTGACTCTGACCGGTTTCAGTTATTTTACATTTGGATACTTTTAACAATATGAAAATTTTCAAATGAAAATTAAAAGTTTATAAAGTCAAATGATGGGGAAAAGAAGATGTAGCCTTAATATCTATTTTATTGAAAAGATTAAGGTGGTTGCTTTGTGCCAACACAAACTACTCAACTCTCAAGATTAAGGTACATTGCATCACAAAAGGAGATCTTGATACTTTTTTATAGTAAAAGGAATGTTCCTCCAAATTAATGAGTGTACGATTTCATGCCCTCGTACTCTTTAAGAAGGCGTCAATTTCTACTATGGCTTTTTGTGATTTTCTTAAACTTAGAGCATCCACGATGGATGCCCTAGTGAAAGCCCCAATGAGAGTTCTAGTGGTTGCCACATCAGCATGCACTATCTTTCTGCAATGGTGGAGCCCTAGTGGATGTCCTATCTCTTATCCACTTTTCATTTCAATTTTAAATCATTGTTTTTAATTTTGTTTTTAATTAAACTAAAATACCAAAATATATTATACTCCATTAAACACCACAAATGAAAAAAAAAAAACTACATTACTTAATTTAAAAGTGAAACTTCATTACTTAATTTAATTGACTCGGATCCATTATTGAAAGTGTGGATATTAAGAGAATAGAGAAGAGAAAGTAAAAGATTTGGTGTGTGAAAAGTGAAGAAAAATGGAGTATTTGTAGTGGTTTAATTAGGATTTAAATAATTTAAAAAAAAATTAAAAAAAGGAAAATGATCGGGCTCGGGCTCAGGCATCGGCCTGCAATGGGCGCCCGATCTCACGCCCGATGGATCGGGCGAGAGATGGGGCGCGACCGAACTCTCGGTCGTCCTCGAGCATGCCCGAGACTTGCAATGGATGCCTGATCTCGACCGATCGAGCGTGAGATCGGGCATCCATTGTGGATGCTCTTACGTTATGAGATCACTACTACAATTTACCTCTTAAGGAATGAGAATTGTTCAACAAATGTAGATTGACTGCTTACTTAATACTTCAAGTAGGATAAGGAACGAGAATTTGTTTAACAAAGGTACATTGATTGTGTAATTAATACTTCAATTGCCACCAAAATTTTGTCAATAGTACTGTCATTTAAGCATTGGCTAAATTCACCTCACCTACTTTCCTACTCGGATTATGTGTAACTTTGAGTTGTTTCATGCTGCAATTTTGTTAGATTTCGATAAAGGAAGATTCAAAGTAAACACTCCAATAAAATCCATTTATATTTACAGCACCTTGTTCATTTCCTACCTTAATTAAGTTATGAATTACGGTAAAAAAATCCATAATAGTCTGTTCGTTTTACAATAATTGGATTTTTTTTGTAATACTATCATAATAGTCAGTAAAAACTAATACTAATATTTTAATTTAAAATAAAAAAGTATGATCATGATTACCTGTACTATCTTAAGATTATGGTCTCCATCTCTATATTTTAGTTACAAACTAGTGATTCTAGTTAATGATGCTAATTTAATCATGATATGAGCAAATATAATTTAGGGAAAATTGCAAAAAATAAAATAAAATATGAAGCTATAATTTATTAAAAATTAACCCACAAAAATCTGTGCCAGCGTAGGCCATTTAACTTGTCGGCTGCCCCATACACTATTCCCATAATCACGCCTTCTTGCTTTGTCTTCATTTAAACAACTCTCCATTTTCAATACAAACTTTACCACTTTTCTAACCCAACACCCCTCATTATTCCAACCATCTCTTCAATTCCAATTCACCGCTATTTCTTTACTCCATATTCTATTCTAGTTTAGTTTAATTGATAAATTAAATTGTGAAATTTTCAGTATATTTTCAAAATTCTTTTTATGTTAAAATGAGGTTTCTTGTGACCATCGCTGCACGAAGGAATTTTTATTTGTTTTCCCGGATCAAATTATTCGAATATTGTCTAAATTATTGTGCAAAAGCTTTTAATAATATTCTGAATCGACTAAAAACTGTAATACTAGTATTTATAGAAGAAACTATATACTAGAGCCTATTCGGTGTATAAACCCATATCAGTTCCATCACAACCGGATCATAACAATTGACCTCCTTTAAGGCCAACATTCTCCTTGATCCCGACTAGTTCTTTGTCAGGGCACCACTTTGAGTTCACTTGGTCACATTTAGTTCTTTGTCAGACCACCACTCAAGTCGGCTCCCAAACGTATTCGTTGGTTATAGTTGATTCATTTGCCAGACCACCATTCCGAGTTGTTAGGCAAAACACCAATTTTTACAAACCAATCAATAAAACTTAATTAAGAAAAATATATTTGATATATAAACCCATACAAATTGTCTTTACAATCAACAGTATAGCCAAGATCAGGACATAAATTCACATAATCTTGGAATAATGAAAATATATTAAATTTATTTATTCAAATCATGCCAAATTCCCATGCAGATCCATCAAATTTCGAACCTGTCCACGTACATCCCTACCATCCAACAACAAGTCAACTTCTTGCTCATATAAATATCACAACCCTTTTGCCATTTTCCCTCAAGGGTCCAGCTTCACAATTCTTGTGAGCTTTTTTTCCCCAAATATTGAAAAAAATTTCACGTTAATTCCCAGTTCTAAATCTCTCCTCACCCCCCAAAAAAAACAAAAACAAAAAACTTGAAGAAAAATGGCTGAAGTGCAATTCAAGAGAATTTCCTCTTCAAAGAGCTTCACAAGAAAGTGTGCTTCTTTAGTGAAGAAACAAAGAGCAAGAATTTACATTCTCCGCCGCTGCGCCACCATGCTTCTATGTTGGTACATTCAAGGCGATGAATAACCAAATAAATAAACAAACAAAAACCCTCTTTTCTTTCTCTCTCTATATATCTATCTATCTCTCCAAAATATGATCAAATCCTACCTATATTGTGTCACTTCTTCAAATCCCAACAAAATAGCTTATTAGCAAGACTAGAAGAAGCCCAAATTGTTTCACCATCATCTTCTTCTTATTCTTCTTTTTTGTTTTATTTTGCAAATTTACTCTCCTTAGGAAAATCCCATAATTTTTTTTACCTAAATGGGGGAATCCCATTTGAGGTTTTTTTGGGAAAAATGGAGAGGAAATTAGCAAGTTTTTACAGCAATTTGGGCTTCTTGGAGAACTAATGATGCAGAAATTGAAGGGGAATGGATGATTTGGCATGCAAAATGGAGTGCTGATATTGTATGAGATCATATATATGTATGAAATAAAGTGGAAGGTGTAGCTAGTTATGTAACATATTTATGTTTGACACATGTTTTGAGTTTTATTAATAAGAATAAAAAAGAAACTGTATTTTAAAAGAGAAATGATTTAATGCATGTCTTTATATATTTCAATAAATGAATAAAGTATTTTTAGAAAAAGAGAATAAAAAAATCAAGAGTCAATACTACTACTTAATTTCTTGGGAAAATTGATATCTTTTCATTGGGCCTATACTCACAAAAAATAAATTGGGCCTATAGAAGTTATTTCTCCAAATAAAAACGCTTTCAATAGTTGATATCTTCAGACATCAGTAAATATCAAGCTTGTTCATGCCATAGCTGAAATTGCGTATTTTCCCTCCATCTTTTGGAAGCAATGGATTTAATCTTACTGCTAAGATTCGAGGGTATTGCTCCGCTTTCCCTTCCCTTTTTACTCCGTGATATTTGCTGCTATTCTTCACTTCTTCCATCAACTCAACCTGCTTGTGAAAATGCCTAAACGAGAAACTAGAGCTAAAGTTTTTCTAGTAATATATAACTGGAGATTCACCTCCCCTAAGTTTCAAGGAAAACAGAATAAAATAAGTTTTCTTTTTCTTTACATTTTCAGCCTAGCAAGCATTGATTTAAGAAAAAATCAATTTCTGTCTTTTTGGAGGGTGTTTACATGTTTATAGAAAAAAAACATAGTAGTACTACTTTTTATCCTTTAAAATCATGGATTCTTGTTGATAAATGAACTTATTTATTATGGTGCACTAGGAAAAATTTCAGTAGTGAATAAGTTACTGGGATTATCTCTACTTAGATGCATTATTTCTGCTTTATTAATTGTGACTTCCTTCACTAAAACTGGTGAGAAGCTTGCAACAATAAGTTGAATGTAGATTAGCTCTAGTTTGATCATATGGATCACACCATTATTATCTCAAGATGTGTTAGTTAGATGCCCTTTGAGTTTAGGAATATGCTGGTAAAAAGGTTGTGGGAGTTTCAACTTTGAAGGTGATGAATTATGTGTAAAGTTTTCCTCATTTTGTTCCTTCATATTGGGTTAATATAGAAAAGGAGACTAGTGTTAACTATGAAGTCTTTATCAATCACAACACAGTACACCACTTTAAACTCTGTGGCCATTATCCTTAGTGGGATTTGATTCTGTTGAATTGATTTGATTCTACCCGACTTAAAAAAGAAATGCCGATAAAACAATGATTTATCTGACAAAGTGCGGTGATTTTTTGCCTTAATGGCCACAAAGACATTTCCATTCTTCATAACTAAGCCTATATTTCATTTTCTGGTGAAAGCTTAACTGAAAATCTTGTTTTGCAAGAGAATTATTACTTTCATTTGTTCATGTAAAAGAAACTACATTTAGCTCTACCTATCAAATTGTTCAATACATGACTTTTCATGGATGCAAAATTTATCTATTTACAACATGAAAATACTTACATTACATCAAAATCTGCTTATGAATGGAGGAAAATTTTCTATGAGCATGACTTTTTGGATTTATGTTGGCATTGACAGCAAACTCATAGTTCTGTATTTACGAGTTCTTCACCTTATGCAGTCTGTCTGTTGGATCCTACATCTTTCAGCCAATCAACGATTTCTTTTATAGTCGGCCTCTTGAACGGATTGTGGTTGACACACATACAAGCAACATCAAGCACTTGCAGCATCTCTTCCTCAAAGCCTTTCCCTCTTAGGAGAGGGTCGAAGATTTCCTCTTGCCTTCCCTCGCTCCTCATTTGATGCACCCAGACAACTAATTCTCTAGACATCTTTGACTTGAACAGCTCAACAGGTCTCTTCCCAGTTAGCAGCTCGAGCATTACGACTCCAAAGCTATAGACATCCCCTCTAAAGGTCGCTATCCACGACTGGCTGTATTCGGGTGGAATGTAGCCGAGGGTGCCAACCAGCTCCGTGGTGACATGAGTGCGATACGGAAGAATCAACCTTGCTAGCCCGAAATCAGCTACATGTGGTACAAAGTTTTGATCGAGGAGGATGTTACTGGACTTGAGGTCACGGTGCACGATGTGCGGTTCACATATTTGGTGCATGTAAGCCACCCCACAGCTCGTGCCTTGAGCAATCTTGAGACGAATTGGCCAGCTAAGCTGAGATGCTCCATCGGGCTTCTCGTGCAGCCAGTAGTCGACGCTCCCGTTCTCCATGTAAGAGTATATCAGCAGCCTGAAGCCGTCGTGCACGCAGTAACCCTGCAGAGTGACTAAGTTCTTGTGTTGGGCTGTGGATAAGGCTTCCACTTCTGCTTTGAATTCCTTATCCATCAACCCCATGTCTCCCGAGAGCTTCTTGATCGCAAGCTTTGTGCCGTTGGCAAGAGTTGCTTTGTACACCAACCCGAAACCCCCACAGCCAATGATATTCGACTGGTTGAAGTTGTCCGTGGCCTTCAGTATATCGAGTATCGTGAGATCCTCCACTCTGCTATTGTCATTCCTGAACAGTATAACAAGGCTGGTGTCCCTTGCTACCTCGGGGAACACCCCCGAGGAGTTGAAGGACATCGTGTCGAGATCCTTCTCATCACCATTGCCTACTTGTAGGACTCTCCTCTTTGAAAAGATGCAATAAAGAAGTAGAATCATGGTGAAGATACTTGAAGAGATCACAAGTGTCAGTATGATAGTTTTCTTCCTATTCCCTCTCCTTTCCTCTGAGGGTACCGTGCTGCCCGACTCGTTGTTAGTGCACGGCCGCTGGAGGACACGCCCACACAGCCTTAGATTCCCCTCAAAGCTTGTGTTCGGGAACGTGTCAAACTGGCCTCCGGTAGGTATTGCTCCTTCAAGATCATTGTGTGCAACACTGAAAAACGACAGGAAATGGAGATTCTGCAGCGATGGCGGGATTTCGCCGGAGAGGTGATTTCCAGACAAGTCCAGCTTCTCCAAGTTAGTGAGACCTGATATTGTATCAGGAATTTTGCCGGAGAAGTTGTTGTAGCTAAGATCAAGGGCTATGATGAACTTCAACTGACCAATCTCAACCGGGATGGTGCCACTGATGTTGTTATAATCAAGATACAATGCTGTTGGAAGGTTCGAGAGCTGACTATATTGCAGGTTGGAGGCGTTGTCCGGCCTCACGAACACAGGCAGCTCTAAGCTCGTGGTGTCGACTTGGTCGGGGTTCTGCTTTGATGCTAGCCGCTGCATTCGAGTAAGCTCCATCGGGAAGTATCCTGTTAACATATTATGCGACAAATCTAAGTAGAAAAGGTTCGGGAATGTCCCGAACCAACCGGGAACAGGGCCCGTGAAGTTATTGAAAGACAAGTCGAGAACCTCGAGTTTAACCAGCCCCTTGAGCCACAAGGGGACAGGGCCGGTGAACCAGCAGCCCCCAAGAGCCAGGATTTGGAGTTGTTGAAACGCCCCGGGAGCGATCAGGGCCTCGTCCCCCGGCATTGCTTCATTATAGAAGTTCTTTGAGAGGGTCAATGTGGTGAGATTCTTGCACCCGGTGAGAATCTTCATTGCAGTTGTCATGTTTGTTAAGGTGTTGTTGGAGAGAGATAGGAACGAGAGCGACTGCAGAGACGCTATCTCAGGCGGTATCTCTCCGGTGAGCTTGTTCGTGGCGAGGCGGATTGCGGTGAGCATCTTGCAAGAGAAAAGGGTTGTTGGTAAGGTGCCACTGAAGTTGTTGTTGCCGAGATCAACTGATCGGAGGCGGGTGAAGCTCGAGAAGTCGAACGAGGAAAGCTCGCCTTCGAGGTGATTCACCCGCAAATTCAAGGTTTTGATGGATGTGCAGTTTGTTAGAGAGGGTGGGATCGTGCCAGTGAAGCTGTTTATGTGGAGGTGCAGCTCTTCCAATTCGGACAGTTTTCCGATGTCACGCGGGATGGGTCCGGTGAAGCCGTTGCCGTACAAGGCGAGGACTTTAAGGTGGTTAAGATTGAGAATCCTCTGATCGATTGGTCCTGAGAGCTGGTTGCCAGGAAAGGACAATTCTTGCAGTTCCCGGAGATCATAAATATCTCCGGGAATCTGACCTGAGAGGAGGTTGAATCCTCCTCTCAGGCTAAGAAGATTCTTGCACTGCCCGAATCCCGGACCGATCGGGCCTGTCATGTCGTTGTTGGTGAAGTCGAGGCGCGTGATCGAGGGAGCGAAGCCACAGATGAAGGCCGGGATTGTTCCGGTGAAGCTGTTATTGCTGATGTCGAAGTAGTCCATGTCCGGAGCAGGCTGGAAGAAGGAAAGCTGCAATGTTCCATGAAAATGATTGCTTGACAGATTGAATGTGTTGATCTGAGCTGGAAGTCTGTCGAGCTCCCCGGTGAGGCGGTTCCAGCTCAGATCAACGACACGTAGGCGAGCCAACGAGGCGAAGAATCCGTCCGGGAGAGGGCCGGAGAGGGAGTTGTGGGAGAGGCTGAGGTGAGTTAGGGAGGTGAGGTTGGTTATATAAGGGGAGATTGTCCCGGAGAGGCGGCGAGACGGGAGGCGGAGAGTGATCACGCGGCCGGAGGCGTCGCAGCCAATGCCCTCCCATGTGCAGCAGTCATCGGAGATGGACCAACTGAGGGGGGGAGAGGCTGTGATGGTGAGATTGAAGTAGGCGAGGGCGTCGCAGTCGGCTGCGTGGGAGGTGGATACGAGGGCGAGGACGAGGATGAGGACGAGGACGAGGACGAGGACGGGCGGCAATGTGCGGCGGAGCTTGGGGAATGCAAAGAGCATGGCTGGTGTGACAAGAGGTGGTGGATTGAATTGGATTGGATTGGATTGGATGATGAGATTAATATTGGAGTTTGATCATTATGGGAATGAATGAGAAGAGGATGAACATAAGAAGAGGGTGATGATATGTGGGATTAGTCCACCACTTTTCTTGATCCAAAGGGATACATACAGCATTGTCCATGGATAGAGAAGAGAGAGGAAGAGAGAAAGTGGGGTGATGTTGACATGGCTCAATATTATAAAGTTTTGCTCTAAATTATTATAAAGCGTTTACTTTTGGGACGGCTGGCTGGTGGACTTTCTTTATTACGACTCACCATAAATTATTACTCCCTCCGTTCCATAGTAACAGAGACGTTTCGTTTAGAGCACTCATTTTAAAAAAATAATAATAAATAATTAAAGTGGAGAAAGAGTAAAGTAAGAGAGAATATTGTAGATAAGATTTTTCACTATATTATTCTCTCTTACTTTACTCTTTCTCCACTTTAACTATTTATTACTCCCTCCGTCCCAGATAATTCGATCCAGTATTCCATTTCGGGCCGTCCTACATAATTTGTCCCACTTCACTTTTACCATTTTTGGTAGAGGACCTCATTTTCCACTAACTAATTCATACTCACATTTTATTATAAAACTAATACTTTAAAAGTAGGATTCACGTCCCACCAACTTTTTCAACTCACTTTCTATTAGATTTCTTAAAACTCATGTCGGGTCAAAGTGTCCCAAATTATCTGGGACGGAGGGAGTATCATTTTTTCAAAACGAGAGCTCAAAACGAAACGCCTCTATTACTGTGGAACGGAGGGAGTACTTATTAGGAATATGTTTATAAGTTTTTTCTATTATTTGTTATTTGTAAATTAGAGAAAGCGTGTATTCTACGTGGTTGAGGTCAAAACCCCCATTCCACAGATGCTCCAAGTAATATTATCTGTGTATATAATAAATTTACTTGAATCTTTATATTAATTTCTTGTTTATAAGGTGAATTGATTTATTAGACCTAGCTAGGGTATCAATTTTTAATGATAATATTTGGTAAATATGAATTGAGAAAGTAGTCGAATAGATCATTTTTAGTATGCTATTTTTGGTATAGTGTACATATAAATCAATCAAGAGTCACCATTCTTGAACATGTTTTTACATACTTTGGTGGATAAAACTATTACATCTGCCACTTGCAATTTTGCAATACAAGGATATATTTTAGTGGGTATGACTTTAGCATCTTTTAGTAAAAAAGAGTTATCATGTACTCCATATATATAGCTCATATATATACTCCAGTTTGCTGTCAAACTTACCATTATTTTTTAAAGAAAAGTGGATGGGTCTTGGAACGCAATATCAATTTTTTAAATATTTTTTCCAGTATATAATTATTTGGGAATTAGATTCTTGTGTTACTATTATAATATATTGGGTAATGGGTAGATGCACATGTCATGTCTTTATATATATAAGTATATCAAATTGGGTGTCGCACGTACAATTGGACATTTATTTGCTTCATTGACTAACCAAAGAAATTATTTCTACCAAGTCTAAGAAAATGACATTTTTTTCTTTCAAGTTTTGTATTTGGAAAAATAGTTATATTAGTAAATCGTATACTACTATTTTAAAATTATTAAAAATTACAATAAAGATAATGATTTAACGGTAATTTTACAATTAATAAAATTTGTTAGCATAAATCTAATTATAAAGTGAATACAACAGTGATTTATTTGAAGGCAAAATCATCACTCATTAAATATGATTGGAATTGTTGACCAAGAATTATAGGTAATACTAATTATATATGTCTATTTCATGGAGAAAGTCTTGATCAAAAATACCTTTTGTCACTCTCTTGTATGTCAACTGATATTTACCATACCAACAATTTTGATAATATTTCACATAATATTTTTCTAGTAGGTTGGAAAATTATTGGTCAGGTCATGTGGGTTGCAGAGACCACCTAATAAAATAATTTTAGATCCATTTGGCATTAAAAATTAACATTACAGCCCACAGTCAAAATTCAGAACCATATATGTCCAAATTATATATGAAATTCAAGTCCAAGGATAGTTGGTATAATTAACATATTGACCTTATAAAATTGAACATAGTTGTTCCTTTTTATTTGAGTTATATCATTATATTTATATGAGTAGCATTTATAACTTGTACTACAAATGTTGACGTTGTCATCAAAATCCTTTTTAAATGCCTAATAAATAAACAAATATATAATCATATATAAAGAGAGGATCGATATGGCACTCACTATTTGTGATCGTTATTGACATTTAGGTAACAATTTTTTATACTAATACTTTTGAATTTGCTATGGAGGTCATTCAATTCATATGTTACATAAAAATTAATATTCGATATATTGATATTCCATTTAACTTTGGAGATATGATTAAAAGAATAAATCAAACTTAGATTCTTATGTAGTAATTTATAATTTTTTGTGTATTGAGATAAAAACTCACATAGACATCAACCATATTTTGTCAATATGGTCATGTTATTACATGCAAAGTGTCCCAATTATCACATTATAACCATATATCCAATAGTAGTAGTACTATATTTTTTCCATCAAGAATAGTAGCTTATCAAAAGCACAAAATATAATAAACATATCACATATATACGCGTGTGTGTGTGACAAATCCAACCCACTATGGATGTTGGTTAGTCCTTAGAGAGAGAGCATTATCATCTATAAGTGGTTTTCCTTTCACTAAGAAAAGGATGAATTATTATTTATTATTCACCCTATCACTTCACCAGTCATTACCATGAAATGGTCGGCCAATATTGCACAAAATCCATTTAATTATTTTTCTCTAAGTCAAACTATGAATTATGAATATATATTCCATTTTCAACTGTGGAATCACTGCTGGGAGGATTACAACAATTGATTCCAATATATCTTCAAAAGTAAACAGGAAATACACACCATCCACAATTTTTTTGAAATAATAATATTTGTTTCAAAATATTTTAGGAACATTTTGGGCCCAGTTATTATTATTATTATTATTATTATTATTATTATTATTATTATTATTATTATTATTATTTGATTTGATGAACAGTGTTTAATTTATATCTTGGAAATTCGGAATCTTTAACTCTTGAACACAATCACATTTTCTTAAGCATTATACTATTGAATAATCATAATACAAAATAAAATAATTTTCCAATTTTGATCTAATTTTTTCTTTAACCAACCTCATAATGTGTGTTTTGGTGAACCAATGTAGGAAATTGATAAAATAATTTAAATTATGTTTTAGAGTTATGTAAAGATGATTTCTTGTACATCCCAAATTGTTTGCTGTGAAACTCATCTCAATCTCATTGATATAACTTGCTTTGCAATAGGCTAAGTGCCCACATCTCATTTGTTTACATGTAGTAGTATTTTTTTGGGCTCATCTTAAATAAATAAAGAAACCTTCAAAGATTTCATCCCCTATTTCATATAGCCTGTCACAGGACATTTGCTATGATCCAATAAAAAATGAAAAGATGATTTTCACTTTCACCAAAGTGAAAATATATTGTGAGACAATCCAATTCAAGAACATGCTCCAATTCTTTGCATTCAATCTAAATCACCAAGATTACAACCTGTATAGCTACAAAGGGCCAAAAATTTAGTCGAAGGGCCACGAGTTTCGCACGAGCAAACGTGACAAAACTATCAAAGTACAACATATGAGTGCAGAGCCAGTGGCTGTATAGGTTTTACCTGCTGCACAACTGCTCCTTCACAAGTGAACATTAGTCTCACCAACGAACAAAAGGTTACCGCTGTTGTATGTGTTCTTACAAGGACTCGGAATCTTCTCAAGAATCACGAGCTTCACCACTCCATCAGCTCAATCATCCTCTGCATCATCACACAGAATAAAAACAATGAGTTTTGGGAAGTTGGCTCGCCACGTTTATGCTCAAAAGAGTTGTGGTTTCTACAAGTACTTAATATTCGGTTTGAAATAACTTTAACTATAGTAAAGGGCCTAACTTTAACCAAAAAAATTGAAATCACAAGAACTCAAATTTTACAAAATGGCCTAATGTTACCATAGATGAAAGTACATGAACTCAGTTATTAACAACAAAAGTGTACTCAACTCCAAAAAGTAATTCTACAAAGTTTGAATTTATAGAAATTATGCACACACACTCACATGAGTGTGTAGTGTGTGTGTGTGTGTGTCTCTGAGTGTGTAACTATGTGTGTGTGTGTGTGTATGTGTATGTATGTGTATGACTGTGTGTGTATGACAGTGTGTAAGTATGTGCGTGACTGTGTGTATGTGTGTGACTGTGTGTATGTGTGTGACTGTGTGTATGTGTGTGTTTATATGAGTGAGTGAGTGAGTGTGTGTGTGTGTAACTGTGTGTGTGTGTGATTGTGTGTGAAAGTGTCATTTTTTAACTATTTTGAATTCCAATTTTCTACTTATGAAATGGAATTCAAATTGTGGAATTGTATAATTCAATTCCAAATCCAGATATTTTGCGCTACCAAACATGAAACTTCGGATTTGGAATTGAAGGCTTCAATTCCAGTTCCATAGCCCCAATTCCGTGGTACCGAACGGAGCCCAATTCCAATTCCAATTCCAATTCCAATTCCATGTACCAAACGGACCCTAGTAAGAGGTATTATCTGTCTTCATAACTACCTAGCATTTTGTTTAGTGATACTGTGATAGAATGGACTGGTAAAAATAATAATCCAAGCTAATTCATTGTTTACTTAGATTTTGATGGATTGATTAAATTTTTGAGCTCGTTTGACCACATCTCATCCTTCAAATACGCAATCCTAGACGATCATGTCACTCTAGGCAAACGCTCTCTAATAGTACATCATAATCAAGTATCATGAGATATGCTAACTGCTGCACAGACTACATTTATTCATGAAAGTGACTATAAAATCTAAGAATACACGAACAATAAAAAACATAGGCGAAACTCATAAA
Organism: Salvia hispanica; assembly: GCF_023119035.1. Classification (NCBI taxonomy): domain Eukaryota; kingdom Viridiplantae; phylum Streptophyta; class Magnoliopsida; order Lamiales; family Lamiaceae; genus Salvia; species Salvia hispanica. The sequence continues at coordinate 401,008 of NC_062966.1, read as the reverse complement.
AAGTTAATCAGGACTACTAACCCTTTGTTGGATCAATGTGCACAAAGAAACTGGCAGCGACGATGATATAGCACAAAATAAGCATCAAACCTTTGAAATAGTTTGATTGACCTTCCTGCATCGACAGAAGCAAAGACTTTCACATATATCTTTCTCCGAATGAATTCAATTGAATGTTACATGCTGGGGCGTTGTAGAGAGACAAACCTGAAGCATAAACGCCACCACTACTACTGTGATGAATAGTGTAGCAGTCTCGAAGAGTTGAAAGTTCAAATCCATAGGCTGTCCCATAATCCAACCGACAATTACACAAAACGGAATCTGGAAATACCATAAATTCAAGAATCATAAGTTTGTTTAACAGATTTAACCACCTCAATGTAGAATCATAAGTTTATAAAGGCTTACTACAAACATTGAAATCTGAGTAGACGACCCAATTGCTACTCCGATAGTTATGTCCTGGAAACAGAACAGTCAAAAGAACGAAAGGTACAAAATGTTACCAAAAAAAAAAAACAGAGGGCCACGATATTCCAACACTCACAAGCTTGTCCTTCATCGCAAACATGATAGCACTAGCGTGTTCTGCAGCATTCCCAACGATTGGCAGCAAAATAACACTAATAAAGGCGACGGGCATGTTCATTGAATCGGATGCTCCCTGAAGAAATGTCAAAGCTGCCGTCATATTTTTTATTTTCTCAAATTAGAAAGTGTTGTGTGTCTTGATAGATACCTGTATTGCATCAACAAGATATCCAGATAGAAGGGATATCCAAAGAGTCAGCATAGCAAGCCACCCGATTGCTTCCCACGGATTAATCTCGGGGACTTCATCATCATCAGCTTCATCATTATCCCTAACCTGCTTAAACACCAAGCAAAATAGCAATCAAATAGTGCAGATACACGTAGATTCGTTGAATGTGCTCCATGCAGAATATGTGTGTGAATGAACGCCCACACGTTACTCAAGTTAGAAGCTTACTAAATACGAACCTCATCAAGAGAACTATACAAATTATTCTGACTCTTGAGCTGAAAGAAAAGGTAGCTCGCATAAGCAATCAACATAACACAGCTGGTGACTCGTGAAAGAGCCATCTCCGACTTTCCCTTGTGCGCTTCTGTATGAGTGAATTGTAGAACAGCCGGGAACAATATGCACATAACCGCCATTAACAGTAACCCTGAATTCACAAGCGCAGTGGCCTGAAAATCCCAAAACGCATTAGTTTTTATTCAGGCTAGAATGCCCCTTTTTAACTGGAAACCGAAACAAAACTCCATCCAATTTGATCACCACCTTATTGAAATGCTGGACTTTGTGGTGATGAACGAGCCCACCGCAGAAGAAGGCGCAACCGAGCACCAAGAGCATATTCGACAAGATGGAACCCAGTAAAGATTGCTGAACAACCCTTATCATTCCGTTTTGTAATGCATAAATTGAAATTATCATCTCAGTAGCATTGCCAAATGTAGCATTTAGAAGGCCACCAACTGTAGATTAAACAATGCAAAGCATTTAAAAATTTGGATTGGATAGTCTGCATATGTCAGCACACTGATAAAGGTGATTGAGAGGCATATAGAAGTCCGGAAATTGACGAATATAAGAAAGTAAAATCATCCACACCATGTCATATAGCTAACTGAGTTCTATCACCAAGCCAATGGGATATTACCACTTTGCTTTAATTTCTCGTCTCAATATGTTAGAAAAGATTTTGGGCTTCGTTCATTTTGAAGGAAACTATGATATCGAGCACTATCTTACATTCAAACTTTCCTCAAATATTGAGGACGCATTCACAAACACTACTATACCACCTCTAATCAGATATCACTCTGAGTATCCACGAAGCCCGTTCATCAATTTCCCAAGATAACTGGCATCCACGAATGGGGAACGGGGAACCATTCCTAAAAGGAGCTACTAGCTAGTTATTTAGACATGAAAAATACATTCATATGATCCTTTCATAAGCAACTGAGGCACCCTTTGAAAATTTGCAGCAAGCTTCAGTTTTAAGGAACAATTAAAGGCGAACAGAAAAGGGATCGTACCAGTTGGACCTGTATAACACGCAAGTTGCCTAGCACAAAAAGCGGAGCACGTCAGTTTTTCATTCAGAAACCGAAAATTACGACTAGCGACGAATTTTGGGGAGCAGATACTCACTCGGTAGCATAACCAAGGCGCTCTGCCAAAGGGATAATGCCAATTAAGCTGAAGAAGAACACCAATCCCTACAATACATAGCAGATATACATCAAAAACCACAAAATACACTCATCAAGGGATTTTCAGCACTATCCCTTTTCCATATAGATATGATGACTGTTCACTTACATGCATTTTTGTAAAATAATGTAAACATATAGCTAGAGGCCCAAATGGCAGCAACACGTTGATCCTCGCTTTGATCAAGACAATGTATATACTTCTGAGGATGCTGACTCGATTCACCTTTCGTATAACCCAAGAAGCAGAAAACTGAGGGTGTGCCAAGATATGACGAGAAGGTTCAAAACTCATCGAATGCATCTTATTAGTTGGCTGCGGCACTCTAAAAGGGATCTCCTCGTCGGAATCAAGGTCTATCTTTTCCTCAATGGATCCCATCTCCAGAAACACTTATTGCAGAACTGATAAAAAAACAAACTAATGATCTTAAGGTCAGATGATGAATTAAGTTAATCCATTTTCACATAAAAATGAATCAGAAATTAGGGGGAAAACAAACATTTGAATAAGGCATCAAACTCACTTATTAATACTAGATTTAAAACCATTGTCATAGGAAATGTATCAGAAATTAGGGGGAAATGTAATTTGAAGAAGCAAAGAATGCTCAATGTATGAATTAATACAATAAGCAAGATTTCAGTAAAACCAATAATAATTGAATCCAGACAGTAAATTAACATAAATCAACATAATATCCTATTCAAAAATTCCCAAAAAACTGCAGAATCTGCATCAAGTCAGACCTAGTCAACAGATCAAGAAAATTTAAATTAAAGAGCAAAGATTAGATAAATACCCCCAAAGAAAACGTAGGCACAAACACACAGATCAGGATCCCTTGAAGCAGCCCACTTGAAAAACAAAGGGAAAAAAATGAGAAACAGGTGATAAAGGTCGAATCTTTAACCTTTATTATTAAGTAGGTTTCTGCCTTTTCTACTGATGCAAAGGATTTGAGCTCGGAAACTGTCTTAGTTGAAGCAAAATATCCCTTGTTTATCCACAAAAGAACAGAAAAGAAAAGAAAAGGACTGCTAAAATTTTACATGGAAGCTTATATACTCAGAAAAGGGAAAATTTCAAGCAGAAAAGTTGGCAAATTTATTAGATATTTCCAGTCTTGAAGCGTGAAGGTTCCAAGAAACAGCACCTAATGTATAATTTTCTCTCAATATGACTTGGTTTTCGATCTATCCTTTATATCTATGCAGTAATTTATTTGTGTAACATTAAGGTTCATAATTAATACTACTACTTACTAATAATTAAATGTTTCAATGTTTAATCTTTTGTTTGATTTTTTACCTTGCTTCCAAACATATCCCTTTCATTATCTTTTTTTTTAGTTCATGAAAAAATGTGGTCTTGGTTTTTTTATGCAAATTAAAGTTCAAGACCTAAATATAAATTAGAAAAAAACAGAAAAAAGGAAATGCAGTCTATTGATTTATTTGTAATAAGTATATTTTTTTCTTGCAAATTACGTGCAATAATTAAATTTAATATATAAATAGAGATATGAAATTCAATTATATTTATAAATATTGGATGGTGGTGGTGGGGCATTGAAGAGGACTATAAACCTGCCAACGACAAAGATGCAACCACTAGATTAAAACCAAATAAATACTCACTTCAATTCTTCGGATTTCATTTTTTTGGCTGATTTTAAAAAAATAATAAATAATTAAAATGGAGTTAAAATAAAATAAGAGAAATAATAATATAAAGAATATAAATTTATCTCTTATTTTATATTTTCTCTACTCTAACTATTTATTACTCGAAAGTAAAATATTATTTTTCTAAATAGAGTGTAGAAAATGAAACACCTCTGTTAATGTGGAACAACAATAATTGGATTATTTGATATTGAATTCTTTTAACTATTAAACCTGGATAATTTTGTGGAAAGATATGTCACACGTTGGTTTAAAATTTAAGCATTAAATGATGGAAAGATATGTGATGATCGATATACTATTAATTATTAAACCTACATAATTTTGTGGTATTTCTAATTAATTTTTTTTGGCACCAAGAATTTAGAAAACATCTCTATCTAATCATATTAAACCTTTTTTTATTTTTTTAAAAGATAGTAGTAATCAATATTGATTTCCATACAAACCAAAATAAACATATACTCCATCTTTACAACAATAGGATATTTAAAAATATCTCATTAATTTTGGAAAGAGGTAGCAATTTTGGGAAAGAAATATTGGGCCTATAATATTTATAGTTTCTCATCTTAACAGAAAGGCCTAAAGTAGTATTCATAGATCTTTCATAAAACAATTATTAAGGCCCAATTACAAATTAAGTGGGGCATTAAATTTTATTCTCTCTACAAAACAATAATTTTATTTTGGCAAATCCTAATATGTAAAGAAGGTAACAATGAAGCACTTAGAAATAAGAAACATAAACAAATTATATTTGGCTCTTGGACTATGCTGCACAAAATTGTATAAATGTTGGATTAAAATATGTAGATTGTAGAGATTGAGATCCTTGCCATATTCATCATTTTAAATGAAATAAAGTGTATGTTTAAACTATAAGGCTCATGTTGAGTTTTGATCTAGATTTTGACTTACCTCCCATTGAATTACTAATATACAACTAAATATGAATCTAGATAAAAAAAAAATTCCAACCCATCTCACGAGTAATGGTTTTGCACAAGTTTTCGTGTTTCTTTGTTGCTTATGATAATGAAACAAGAAGCATAAGTTTATAAGACCATTTCCACCTTTGACTCAAATGCAAATAAAATTCACCAAGTCAAATTGAACAAGACAAAGCAGATTTCTAAATTATTTCATTCATCTTCTGCAGTCTTGTTTGGACAACCTAGTTTCCTAGTAATTCTTGCTCAAACACACACTTCAAGACTTATGTTTTGGTGTGTTGACTCACTTCTCTTTGAATCAGCCAACCCCTCAAACTTTCAACTGCTAACATGAGAGAAAAGTCAAGCCCAGGAAATAAAAACAGATTAACATATTGGTAACATTTCCATATCACACCATGCCTAAAAAAGGGAGGAACAAAGCTCCTAAAACAACAAAATCAATAATAGTAAATCTTCGATTTATAATGGATGATACTTTGTCCTAGTCCTAGATAAGGTGACATGGGAAAAGCAATAGACAGCCACTGATGAAAAAACTGAGGAAAAAAGAAAACCAAATGATCACATGTCTGCAACAAAACATGTGTATTTTTGGAGTTGGGTTATAGCTTCATTATTGATACACTACTGTCCTTGCAAGAAAGTAACATATCTTTGCTCAAAACTGAAAAAAAAAAATCCCCCCAAATTTCATCATAAACTTTACCTTAAAACCAGCAAATTAGCAACTACTGTGTATAAGATGTGGCATCAAAGCATATGGGATATAGTATGAATTATCATCTGTGGATAATGTTCGATTTAGTACTAAAAAAGATAAGGATACCAAGACAAGAAAACCCCTTTTCCATAGTATCTATCCTATACAAAGAGGTGTCAATAACTCAGACCAAAAAATAGCTCATTTTCCTTTCCCAAATGATAATACATATTGAAAATTAACTTCTTTTCAAATGATTATCATACTAGCATCCAAATAATCCACAAAAAATGGTGGAAGTGGTTTTTGATGATTGAATTCATTAATCTTCTGGCTTGTTGTACATGAATCATCAGTCTCCCTTCTAAAAAACATGATTTTAATCCCACAAGACTACCATTTTTAGACTAAAGGAAGCTCCAACACCATAAAATTTTTAATCTTTTTTCAAGAAAACAAAAAAAAAAACCTTCAATCAAGCCGAGGAGTAATGCTGGCGCGGCGGCGGCGGCAGGAGCTGGTGCGCCGCTGCCTGGTGATGCACCGCGGCGCCGCCTCCCCCGGGAGAGGAGTGCTGCACGATGAAGGGATGCTTGAGCAGCTGCGCGGCGGAGAGCCTCTTGGCCGGATCCCTCTGGAGGCAGCAGGAGATGAAATCCCTAAATTCGCGGCTGGCGGAGGGCGGCGCCTCGGGCGGCTGCGACATACAGATCGCGCACATGAGGCTCGCCCAGTCCCCCTGCCGGCCGACGGCGAAGGGGAATTTCCCCAAATAGAATTCGAGGACGCTGACGCCCAGGCTCCAGATGTCGCCGGCGTAGCCGTCGTACTGGCCGTGGTTGAGATCGGTGTTGATCCGCTCGGGGCTCATGTAGGCGATGGTGCCGACGGAGGAATTGCAGGGATCCATGGTCTGCGCGAGGATGCGGGAAACCCCAAAATCGGCGATTTTGACGAGGCGGCGCGAATTGATTAGGAGATTGGAGGGCTTGATGTCGCGGTGGACGATTTTGCGGCGGTGGAGGTAGGCCAATCCGGCGAGGACCTGGCGGGCGAGGTCGGAGAGGGGCTGCTCGTGGGGGATGTGGGTGGATTCGAGGGAGCCCTTGTCCATGAATTCGAGGAGGACCTGGATCTCGCCGCTGTGGTCGAAGAGGTTGTGGCATTTCACGACGTTGGGGTGGTCCACGTCGCGGAGGATCTGGATTTCGCGGCGCATCTGGTTGCGCACGGCGTCCTCGTGGTTGCCGTAGATGACCTTGAGGGCGTAGACGCCGCCGCTGGGGCGGTGGACGACCTTGTAGACGGTGCCGCTGTAGTGGGTGTTTTTAAGATGAATGCTTTTTTTTAGGATGAGGGTTTGATGGAGATGGTGTGGGATTGTGGAAGAGGGATATATATTTTGGAGCTTTGGATGGATACATGGTTATACAATGGGATTTAAATAGAAGGCTATGCTCGATCAAACTTATTATTGGATATAAGGATATAGAAATTATAATATTAAATACAATCTTATTATAACTGAGCTTAGGGTTCAGCTCAATTCATCAGGGTTATCGGATGCAATGATAGAAAAATTATAGTATTAAATTCAATCTTGCTATAATTGAGCTCAGGGTTCAACTCAATTCTTTAGGGTTATCGGATGCAACGATTGAAAATTTGTATTAAATTCAATCTTGCTATAGTTGAGCTTAAGGTTCAACTCAGTTCTTCAGGGTTGGGTTCACTTTTTTCACAATTGTCCTTCTCCTTCTGATGCCAATAATGATCTTTTTCATTATATCATATCCGACGAAAAACTGCATTAAATTCAGCCTTTATAATTGTAAAACTAATGGTGCGACTCAATCCTTAGGGTTGGGTTCACTTTTGCTACGTCATTCTCCTTCTAATGTCGACAGTGATCTTTTTCACTGAATCCTATTCAACGAAAAATTGCATTAAATTCGACCTTTAAAACTGCAAAACTAATGGTGTGACTCAATCCTCTGGGGCTGGATTCACTTTTCCACATTTGTCATTCTCCTTTTGATGCCGACAATGATCTTTTTCAATTTATCATATCCAACGAAAAACTACATTAAATTCAATATTTAGAACTACAAAACTAATGGTGCAACTCAATCCTCCGGGGTTGAGTTCACTTTTTCCACTTTTGTCACTCTCCTTCTGATGCCGACAATGATCTTTTTCATTGTATCCTACTAGTTGAAAAAATGCATTAAATTCGATCTTTAGAATTGCAAGATTAATGGTGCGACTCAATCCTTCTGGGTTGTATTCACTTCTTTTCTTTATTTGTCTTTCATTCTTTGTCTTCTAATGTTGAGAATGATCTTTTTCATTGTATTCAATCACACGAAAAACTACATTAAATCGACCTTTTGAACTGCAAAATTAGTAGTAGGACTCAATCCTTCATGGTTAGATTCACATCATTTCAACATTTGTCATTCATTCTTTGTTTAAAGCCAACAATGATCTTTTTAACTCACTGATTTTTACTATTTATGTTTAGAATTCATAAGTTAGTTCCAAGTGAGAACATTGGAACTAATAATGTTCTTACATGTTTCATTTAAACGTTTAGTGCTTTGTTGTTGGAAATTGGAATTATTTCAACGCTATAGCTAATCAACTAGTACCAAAATAACTATTGTGATCCGATGCATCAATTTGAAATTCATTCAATATTTTTGACGACGCATATGAGCAAGATATTAACAATTACTAGATATCAAATGTGAATGTAAATATATTTTTCATTTGATTAATGCCTGAAATTTGACATTTTTGGGCAGTCTAAAAATGCAATTTGACAACCATTTTTCCTATTTACACATTCTTTCCCATTTTAGCCATCTTGACTTACATCACACTTTTTTCTTTTCCAAAGTTCCCTTTTCCTTCCTTTTCTTTTTTATAAAAGTTCATTCTATTAGTTTGATTGAATGCTTTGTATACGTATTTTGAGTAGTGACGGGTATTGAATTCGTTCATACTAAGGGCTCGTTTGATAAGAAAGATGAGATATAACAAAATTTGTTAAATAAGATAAAAAATGCGGGTTTCGTGTCAAGATAAGCTCGGATGAAGGTTTTTTTGTTGTTGTTTGGTAGACAAGAAATTATATAGATTTTATATTAATAAATCATAATAAATGAGTTAGAAATGCTATCCGACCAAATTTGTGAGATACATATCTTTGTATTTTAAGGAAAAATTTGCGGGCTCGGATGGGCCATAGAGAAAACCACGGGCTGACATAATAGGTTAACTATGATATCAAACACTTAGAAATAGTCATATAAGTATCTATATTTAGGCATTACTAACTTATCAAACGAGCTCTAATTGTTTGAGAAATAGTAATAATTTCATGTCAAAATATAAACTAAAAAGTTTGCATGATACTTCATCTGTTCTACCTTAACAGAGGCGTTTTATTTTCTTCATTCATTTTAGAATAATACTACTTAATACTTCATAAATAGTTAAAGTGAAAAAAAAGTAAAATAAAAGAGAATAATATAAAAAAATATTCCCTCCGTCCCACATAAATAGTACTTCCCTCCGTCCCACATTTGTATTAACATTTAGTTATGGCACGAGTTTTAAGAAATTGGTGGAGTGTGTAATTAATGAAGTGAGAGATGGAGTGTGTAATAAATGAAATGAGATAGTGGAGTGAGATGATGAAGTGTGTAATAAATGAAGTGAGTTGGTTGAAGGTGGGTCCCTCTTTGACTTTTTGGTTTTTTATTTTTGTTTTGATTTATTTTAATATAGATAATGACGTTTGGGTGTAATTTTAGTGAATAATGGGGTAAAATTTTATATGCAAATATGGTAAATTCTAAATGTTATTCTAAATGTGGGACAACTTTTATGGCAAAATGTTACTACAAATCTGGGACGAAGGGAATAACTTTTTCTAAAATTATTCTTTTTTTCTCTACTCTTTCATTCCTTTAATACTGATATTATTTTTTTAGAATCGAATATAGAAAATTAAACGCCTTTATTAATATAAAACGACTAATCATAAACGATTACTTTCTGCATGTGTATTCCCTTCAAATTAATTAAACTAATTATAACGAAAATCAAAACAAAAGGAAGGGATTAATCGTGAAAGATCACTCGCGAGAGGGGAGCGTGTTCGCCACGGGCCAATAGGAGAAGGTGTGGAGACAGTGTCGGAAGTCCCGAATAGTGCGTGACAGTTATAAATGAGGGGCGTGAGCGTATTTATTTGCAAAACCGCCTTTTTTATGGGCCCCGCATTTCGGGTTGTTTTACTCTACAACTCTACACAGCTTGCTTAAACTGAAGCCCATTCTTTTTTCTTTATTTATCATATTGAGTAAAATAGTTTTTGTGTTAATCTGAATGTTTATAAAATCATTCCTAATTTTTTTTTATGAATTTTCCTTCATTTTTTAGGATACGAGTGGGTTAATTATGTTTTTATCTAATTTTCCTCAAAAACTCAATCAATATTTTCCTTTTAGATGGATTAGAGTCTAATTACTGGATTAATTATGTTCTGGCCAAATTTTGATGTTCCTCTTAAAAAATACTAACTGTGTTAAAATTCTAATATCTTGTCCCACATCGGCTTGGTGATGATCCTATCTCTTCTATATAAGGATAGATAAGCCTCCCTCTTATGAGGCCTTTTATTAGATGAGTGACTCATTTTAATATGGTATCAGAGCAGGGCCCAAGTCGATAATAGATTTATTCTCTTTATCTCTTTTCTTGCCTACCACGTGATGAAAGTCCGATGTATCATTTCGGCCCACATGTGAGGGGGCGTGTTAAAATTTTAATATCTTGTCCCATATCGACTTGGTGATGATCCAATCTAATCTATATAAGTGTGGACATTCTTTTAGAGAATTTAACACGCCCCATCTATATAAGTGTGGACATTCTTTTAGAGAATTTAACACGCCCCTTATGAGGCCTTTTAAGGGGTGAATGACCCATTTCTAATAAATTGTTTTCCATTCAGATCCATAATAATAGTATGAAGCGGGTCATGAACTTTGCAAAATTTAGGATTTTTTACGAGAACGTAAATTTTAAAAAAATGCTCAAAGTTGAAGGCATAAAACATGATTACCCATGCTAATGTAATTACTACTTACTAAGTACTACATTTTAGGACAAATGGGTCCCAAGAAGAATCCTCAAGGTTGTGATTGATTAATCTGATTTATCAAAAAACATAGTATCATACTAATAAAATGCCTAGTGGCTTAGTTGGTGGAATCAACAAATTTGTGATTATTAGGTCGTGAGAGTCCAGATTATTCGATTGGACTTAGGTATCTCTTCGAATATTAGCATTTTGTTAGGAGTAATATAATGGAGTCATATTCTTTTAAAAATGATAAATTCCACATATAGTCATAATATATCAAACTCAACTGATTTATAGTATGATATTAATATACATTAGTGAAGAAAAGTAGGCTAGGTAGCTATTAGCAGCCAGATACTAGCTGTGTTATTCTTGATGATTAGTCCCAATCACTTAATTTTGACATGAATAAATTGACACCACAATTTCAACGGTTATCTCCACAATTTATTTGTTTGTTTTCAATGTGAAATAATGAAAATGACTTGTCCCATTAAATTAAATTAGTAAAGTCAATTGTTAGAAAAATATACAAATTCTGGAATATGCCCTTTTCGCTATTGCAAAAATTACAGAACTTAAAATTTGTTTGTTTTTATTTTTATTATTAGAAGTAAATTGGACATTTTAAGTTCAATAAAAATAATTTTAAAAAACTGAGCGCATCTAAACTCATCTCAACAAAAAGTGGAAAAAAAAGTTACACAATTAAAACAACCATTGTGTTGAAACCTGAAAGTGTCTCTTTTAAAAGTTTGTGTTTTTTTCGAAGTGATGTTGACAAATCGAATAAGTCAAATCCGTAAACAGTAGTTTCTATAATTGTATAGTTAATTACTCCTTTTCATTAAAGAACTAATTTAACCAAACTAAAGGGCAAAGACATAACATCAGTTGACTTCTCAGTAGAAGATGAAGACCTCCAAACAAAGTCATGCAATAAAGGGTTTCAGTTTCATGTAATTATCGTACATTTGTCCCAACCCATATAAGCAGGTAGGAATCAGATCATTCATTCCAATCTTCTTAAATGCTGAAGTTTGGCAAAAAGAAAAAAACCTAACTCAATTCCAAGATTTGCCCAAGTTGACTTTAGGGCAATGTCTTCCAAAATTTGCTCAAGTCAACCCCTTTCGGTTACTTATCGGAGCAGGGAGTGACGATCTCACAACTAAAGGAATTAGAGTCTAAGTTCTACCTAGTCCCTCTATATCAAGGTATCACAAAATATAAAGTACAATTTGCAAAAATCACAAGCAATAAGTATGATTTAGCATAATTACTTCATGGTTGACCTTATACCCGAGTTGCAAAAATATGCAAGGAAAGTCTCAGTCTCAAAAGATGAGCCAATCCATTCAGTAAAAAAGTTGTATTTGCAACTCGGCACAAGGGTCGGACCATGAAAGTATACAAGAATATGTAGAAATGATAAAATATTGATTGAAACAAGTTAGGTGCATGATTAGCAGCCTAAATATTAAAGTAATGGATATAGATGATACCTAAGACCTACAAAAAGAATGGTTTTCACCACTCATGACAACAAAATCCAGAAAAGATCTTCTAGAATAAGATGCTTTGCACTTAAACTAATAGAAAGTGGAGTATTTATAGTCAGCTTTCACACAGTAGCAAAAGATTAGAGGTATAGCAAGTAGCATCATCAACTTCACTTAATCTTATATTTGGCTAATTTGAATTCCCAACTGTAGACAGACTGACAGAGTAACACCTTATGCATTATGAAACACAGTGGAAATATACACGATTAGCATAATATTTAGCAGAGTGGCATACAATTGGCAAAAATTTACACGATTGGCATAATATTTAGTGGAGAATGTACAAGATTGACAAGAGAGACTCGAGAGCATAACATATTAGCACCTAGTGAATTTACTTCAAGTTTCATAATCTGAAAAGGATGCTGCAGCATCGATATACGCCAGAAACATACCTCCTAAAGAAGAGGTCATCCCATGCCTCACAAAATCAATATTTGATGCTCCAAAGCACAGAAGAATGCACTTGATCAACAGCATATTTGAGCTCAGACGACATGTTCTCCACCTCACCATAAGCCTTCAACTTGGCCCTGAGCAAACAAAGCAGACTCTTGAACCTCAAGTGCTTCTTCAGCAGCACCCGGCTGTAGGCGTGTAACCCCAGCCAGATCACATCAATCCTTTTCACATTGTATCTGGGACGAAAATCAGCACCTTTGAAAGAATACATCCTCCTCCTGATTAGCCTGTTCATGTACCTGGAAGTGGAAATACATCCAATATGCCTAGTGTAAAAGGAAATAAACTGTGTCACAAAGTTTGAGACATACCTCAGAGAAGTCTCTATAGCTTTGAGCAGGAATCTGGGGTGAAATTTCGGTAGAATTGATAAATTGGAGAGGTGGCAAATGAATTTCATGGCACAAAGCAGAAAATTTTGATAGATGTTGAGTCTAACCACCCCTGGAGAATTGATGTTGGAATCATATAAAATAGGGTGGAATTTAGGCCTAAGATAACTTCTCAACTTTGATTTTAAGTTTTTTCCCACTTTGCCTTGACGTGATACTGTTAGTGTTGAACGCATATGATGATTCAAGTATCTGTGTAACATACAAGAGTCGCTTATATATACCGGCTAAAAATAGTAAATGAGTAAACAATGTTAGGAAACATACAACAAAATAAGCCAACTGATGAGAAAAAAAACAGGCAAACCTTGTATAGTCAGCTTGAATTTCTAATGTAGAGCAGTTGACAAGGAGGCCACTCCATTGAAGAAATGAGATATTGTCTTTGCCGGTATGAAGCCTGTTTGACAGTTGGCCTTGTTGATTTTCCATGATAAAATTTAGACCATATTTCTCCTTATTCATGCAGCAGTTATAATCACGAACTCCTCTTTCCAATCTGGTGAAAAACATAGACGCCTGCCTCTTTGAAACTGATATGAAGAGAAAATCATCAAGGTATCTAAGCAGAAGAGATTCACAACCAGGTGCAGCTATTTCAGTTTGACAGTTGCCCCTTGAAACTGAAGTGCCATCAGAAGAATGTTGTGTTACCGATGAGGTCCTCTTAGCTTTCTCCAAGAACGGAAATATTACATTCCTTTCCATGTGTCCATAATAATATGAACCCAGTAATGCTGACAGAACACTCCCTTGAGGTATACCAACTTGTTGAAGATAAAACTTGTTCCTAAACTGCACCATGTTGCGCATAATGTGCTCCTCCAAAAGTGAATGAATATTTTCCTTCCTTATTTTCCAGCTTGCATCCTGATATGAGAAAGAAAACAGTGTGAACGAATTAGAACCACTCTTAGTATCAAAAACTCCACAACATGATCTTATAGTTGCACTGTGGCTGACTCATTTTATGCAATGGTGCTCTCTGAATTCGGCTTTGGCTAAATTAATATAGCCATCAAAAAAAGTAACTATAGATATAAGACAAATCATTTTAGTAGACCAAAGCTGACTGCATATAGATACATTAAAAATAGAGGGTAGAGATCTGACAGCTGGTTTTGACACACCAAAAACTTGGGCATATATTTTACATGAAATGGGTAATAAAAGAAACAGAATAAAAAGAAAAATGCAAAATTTTGCAAGACTTGCTAGTCTCCAGCTTATTTAATACTAAGATGATTTTTTTTTTTTGAAAAGTACCTCCTTAAGAACAATACTACCCGATGATTGGACATGAAATTTTGATTGCATTCTTGTAGATGCAGTGGAAATATCTTGATGTGCTAACATCACATGAGGCTCAATCTTTAAATACTTATCTGTGCAAACAACTTGAGTGAACTTTTCCAAAGTATATTCATCATCACGTATGGCATCCTTCATCACACTGAGCAATTTTTCATGATTTACAGAGTCAAAAGCTTTTGCCACATTTGAAACCACCATGAATACATCAGGCAGGCTAATTGACCCGTTTTTCAGATGGAACAAGAAAGGCACAAGCTTTTTGTAGACATCATTGTAGTTAAAAACTGATGAGCCCATCTTTTCTGGTTCCTTTTCCCGTAAACCTTTTAACACTGCATACACATCATGAAGCACTGTATTAACAGACTTAAAGAACCTATGAACTCTGTGGCTGCTAGATGCTCTTCTCCATGAATTTTGATTGGGCTGAATTCTAGAAGGTGTGGAAACAGGTATTCTTGACGGTGCTTGAAGATTAGTCAGCATTCGGAATCCATTACTCTTGGGAAGTAGTCTGAACCTAGAGAAACCAAAAGATCTCTTCCCTAATATGTTTCTAGCAGACTCAAAATCTAGTAGACGATACCGACCAGCAATCATGCACCCATTTTCTCTCATCAACTTCTCCCAAGTAGACTTTTTATAGTATAGTACCTCCTGCTTCTCATGCTCACTTTCTGTAACATAAAAGTTGGCTTGGACCAGTGGTGATACTAGATGTGTAAAAACCCAAAGCATCCAACATTCAAGGATCGCATGCCTGGAATTATCTGGGATACCAATACAGCATCTCGAGTTTTGCTTATATGAAAAGATGGGAAACTTGGATATTTTTAATCTATGAATACATTCCTTCAGTGTGAACTTCTCAAATCTTCGTAGCGAAATGAATTTTGAGATGTTTCTTCTCAGACATCTCCAGTTAGATGGTTCTCCCAGCAATGGTGAAGGGATTATTCTCCTACAAATTGCCCAAATGAATGATCCTACCTGATGATGCTTGAGACAACCCAAAACCGGTTCAGCTTGAGCAGTATTGGCTTCTTGGACCATCGCAACCTGAAACAATTTGACATCACTTTGTAAACCATCTAGTCCGCTCACAGTTAAGTGTTTCTTAGAGTCCCAAATTTAAATGCATAAGATCATCCAGCCACATACCTACTTCCCACACAGGAAACAGAAACAGGATAGACCACATAAATTGCTTTTAATGGAGAAAAGATGAACCACACGATTACCAAGATCAAGCAGAAGGGATCTGGAACTCCTTCCTTAGAAACAAGACATATACTGATAATAAAGATGAATATGTCTAAATGATAGTAGAATTTATATAGTATTTGTAATTCAACTCAAACATTAGAGGGTACAAGAGGCGCAAATTTCATATTACCTCAAGCCCAGTGCCAGCTCCCCTACTAGCATCTTGGTTTGAGGATCCTACAGAACAGTGTTTTTCCAACAGCCTCGCATGTCTATAATATCGAGTCTCGCGTATAAGCTTTTTCAGAAGCACTTTAAGGGAATGATACCTAGAGAAAAATACACACACTCCTGTTGAGAGAATGTGAAATATGTGCAAGCTTAAGTAATGTATTCTCTGCTATGTGATCTCAGAAACATTTCAGTAGTGGATTGTATTACATCCTATTCTTCTAATGAAGTTCTAAATGCACAACACACGCTGTCCTCCATAATAGTATTAGATCTGAAAACTGAATTATTTAGATTCCAGAGTAAGTAACAGTAAATTCATACACTCCGTATAACATAAATAAAAAGCAGTTGCTTACAAACAGGTGGAATTGACGGTAGAACCATCTTCGGTGTGACAGCATGGTGTGCTCCCATTAATTTTGTCAGGACCAAATGCTTCAAAGATATGATTGAACAAGATGGAAGCACCGCAATCATTAGGCCTTAGAGCATACAAAATGTCTACTCAATGTTAAGGCCGAGCATCCGAGATAAATAGGGGCAAAAATTCAAGATCTATAATAAGAAGCTTTCTTTTGGTAAGCATCGAATAGTTGGAAGGCAGTGGAGGCATTCAAAGAAAAGCACAACTATCAAGCTAATAAATTAAACACTAACTAAAACCCAAATCCCATGAACTTCACCTAAAAGTAAGACTCTAACCACTGTATGGCATATGGTACAAGATGATGAAATACACTGACCACCTGAACTTATGCACACTAGTAAACAGATATGAGCACATTCTAAGAAGGATACGCTTCCTTGGCAGCATTGATGAACAATTCTCCATCCTATAGAATATGTTCTTTCTATCAATCTCAGCATTTCCACTAATCCTTGGTTGATTTTGGAAAACCAAATTGCAAAATAAAGGAGCCATGTTCTACAAAACAAAAAAACAAAAGGTCAAATGACTTATTATCGTCGCCTGAATATGATTACATGCACCACAGCATACATCATGGATCAGGATAAATAGCTATATTTGGCTCCATTAATCTACTACTAATAAACAAAATCAAATTATTTTTCTCCGCACCAAACTAGAAAACAATATTCATTTGAGGTTGATAATATAAGAACTAGAGATAATGACATGTAAGCTCTATAAAAAACAACAAGACTTACACCCATGTCATTTTGACTTGAACTTGAGACAAGGGGTAAGTTATCACAGGTACTACTACTTCCTCTAGATGGAAGCAGAGGGGGCGTTCCCAAAACAGCCAACTGTCTACGTTTTCTTTCACGCTGCCAGCGATACTCCCGTTTACGCTTCCGAGGCTTAACAGTATCTTTCTTAGAGTTCCCTTCAATTTGTATAGGAGGAAGTTCTTCAGAAATGCAAGAAGACCCTGCAGGCATAATGTCATTTTGACTTAAACTTGAGATGAGGGATAAGTCACAAATGCTACTATTTCCTATTGATGAGGAGAAAGAAGGTATTCCCATGAGAGCCAAGTGCTTGCGCTTTCTTTTACGCTGCCAGCTATGCTCCCGTATTTGCCTCCGAGGCTTAACAGTATTTTGGTTAGAGTTACGTTCAGTTTGTGTTTGAGGAAGCTCTTGTAAAACATAATTCGACCCTACAGGCATAACGACTTGTTCAGTATTAGGATGATTGTACAGTTTGATTACTCAGAAGAAAAGCAAGATAATGTTTCTGTTGCTGATATCCGTGGAATGTCCACACAATAAATGTCACCTTGTGGATGATGCTGAGCTCTAGGCGTAGGCATGAGTCTTGGGACGTTGGAGCCCAAACTGGCAAGGGAAATACCAGAAATCTGATGGTACTCATTCAGAGGAAGAGGAAGAAATATTGAAGTATGATTTAACAAATACATCATGAGAGTATCACCGACCTAACATTATTCATTAGCACATCAATCAAGTGAGTACAATGTAGAGATATACCTATATAATACTAGTAGTCATGCAGCTATATGTAATTCAGTTACCCTTTTTAAGAGGAGAGTCCAGTTTTCAGATGAGAGTTGGGCAACTGCAGGACTAGACTGGGCCTCCTGTTAAATGCAATAAAATCCAATAAGCATTATGAAAGCAGTGGTCGAATTAGGTGTAACGAAACGCTTACTTTATCATATTGGCGGCATATAAGATTTGCAGTGGTGGGCTGCTGATGCAGTATAAACTCAATAGTTCTTCTCACAAGCTGAAACCATACATACACCGTCGGTGCAAATGAACTTGTGTTGCCTAATTAATACTAGTGCCATAGGTTTCGATGATTTAATTTTCCCGCCAAAATCAGAGAGAGGGGCGTACCGCGAGTTGCGACCAGCGGCAGTGATGATCGAAGGCGGGAGGGGGAGGGGCGTCCTCGGAGACAACCACAAAGCAACGATTGAGAAGGTCGCGGTAGTCGTCGTCATCGGTAGATCTGAGGAGGAACGACATGGCTTCGTCGGCGCTGCAATAGAGGCAGCGGGGGTGGGCTTTGTAGGTGCAGGAGGCCGGCGGAGGAAGAGGAAGGATGAAATCCAAGATAGTATCAGCGAGAGACCGCGCGCGGTCGCCGAACAAACTCCACAGAAACTCCGGAACTCTTTTTTTCTTCTTCGGCGCCATTGATTTGGCAAAGGGAAAGAGAGTTTCAAAATTTGTAATTCTCGGAGTGGATGTGATGAGCGGTTGGGTGAAGAATCCGATTTTAATTCTTTTTCTACGGGCTTCTCCCTCCGTCCCACAAAAGATATCACACTTTGAAATGACACGAGATTTTAGGAGATTTTGTTTTATCTGTTAAATGAAGAGAGAAAATATAATTTTTATATTAATGTGAGAGATAACTTTTTTCAAAAATGAAAATGCGACATCTTTTGTGGGACGGAGGGAGTAGTAATCGTAAATCTTGCAATTTTTACACTACTAGTACATCCCCAGCGCACGACATTCTGTGCCAAATCTTTTGTATACAACGTCCAAATATGTATTCATAATTTGGTAGTACTAAATTAGTTGAAACAAAGGGAGTACAATATTTGAGAATACAATATTTATGAATAGATATTTTCTTATAAATCAATAAGAAAAACAAAATCCCTCTACAAATACAACATTCACTCTTTATAATAATGACAAATATTTATTTCTAAGAAAATTAATATAAAACCTTAAATTATTCACAATCTTCACTACTCTAAAACAAAATATATATAGAAATACTAAAAATAAATCGTACCAACAATGTCAATAGAAAAACACACGATATTCATATGATTTTGTACACTAATTTATATTTATCCATACTGTACTTCATATTAATACTACCAGTTATAATATTAAAGATACAAAATCATATTATTATATAATTTGCAAACACAAACTACAATTTTTTCTATGTTAATTGATAAAACAAATCTTTCCAACAAACCCTCAAAAATTATTGCGAAAAATTATAAAACAACATGTAAATTAGGAGATAGATTCTGCAAAACATAGAAAACAAAAATCACAACAACATCAAATGCAACATTATACTTGAACGATGCAGGAGTAATAGTTAAGAACTTTTCATCTATTTATAATACTATTAATTAGTTACGTATTCATCTAATTATCATATTAGCAAATTACATATTCATCTAATTATAATATTATTTAATTACTAAATTGTCAATAGAAAGAGAATACGTATGTGGAGTACAAAATATTAAAATATTTCTCACCTAACATTCAATAAAGGCAACAACCATTTCCATCTTCCACAATTACTCCTGTAAATTTTCTCTCACATCTAAAACCATTTCCATCTTCCATATTCTCTTTGTAAATCTCAAACGTTCAAGTGTCAAAAAATGTCTATGCAATGTTCACTACGATAATTTCATCCGATGAACAAGCACAGATGGTATGTATTGAAATTTATTTATTACTTTTAGCTTCTTTTTTTTTTTGAAATAACATTCCTTGTATCATCAAGATTCAAAAAGACAATTACATTTATGTTAAATAATACTCCCTACAACAGATCTTTCCAGAAAAATTTCAAGAGAAATATCAAGTTGAGCTAGGCCCAACGTGCGAGCTTGAAAACAGGTTTAATAACTACTGGATAGCAGCAATCAAACAACTTCCATACAGAAAAATGTGCTTGGACAATGGATGACAGAAATTCCACAAAGATAACCACTTGAGAGCTGGAGATATCTTGACTTTTGATCTGATTTCACCCAATTGCTTCTATGTGGAAATATATGATGGTACTACGCAATGTGCTAAAGAATACCAACCAGAATGGGGTAAGAAATTACAATAAATTCAACTTTGTTATTATAAATTTTAATATTCCATGTTTTAATCACTACTTTATAGAATGAGCTATCGTCATGATCGACAGACCATCATCTTCAGAACTCATTGTTTCACCTTCTTTCAAATCGACCATGGCAACATCAAATCACAAAAAATTGGTAAGAACTTATATTTTTATTTCATAAATATATTTAATAACCATTGAGTTTATTTATTTATAAATTGAACAATTGAAATTGATAAATTAATGTAATCAACATTATAGCACGTACCAATTCAATTCTGGAGGACACATGTGATGAACAAACACGTTGAAGTCGCAATCTTTGAATTCCAAGAGAGAAAGTGGCAAACATACTTGAAGAGCACTAAAGATAGAGTGACAGTCTCAACAGGATGGTCAAATTTCTTCCATGAAAACTCATTCCACACTGGAATGAAATTGAATTTTCAGTTGATAAGGAATACCCCTACCATCAAGTTTAAAGTTACTATGGCTGGGGTAAAAATAAATAGTCTATAATTCATGTTTTAACTCAATACATGATATTTCTTTGATTGATAAATAAAAATAATAATCTTGCACTATATGTTATGCAGTAATCCACATTAATCATGACAAAATACAATGTTTTTTATAGTAATTTTTTATAGTAGTATTAAATAAATATTTAATAACAACATTAGTAGGAGGAAAACATACCTTACTAACTCCATTTTATAACTAAGCTCATTATTGATATCATAAATATAATGTTTTGAAGACTTTCACTATATCTTATGCAGTGATGACATGTGACAAAATACAATGTTTTGGAGAATTGCTGATCAGGTAAGTGGATTTCAAAAACTCTAATTTGTGGAACAAACAATATGTATTTTTAATTGATAATGTTTTAAGTACTCTATCAGTAGACAATATGTAGTATGCACTCATCAATTAGCATCTATTTTGTATTATATTTATGATGCAATTATCAATGACACAATATTTACTACGAATATAAACATCTAAATTACATAAATATATCATGAATTATGTTAAACTAAATAAATAATAGTGCAGAAACTGGGGTAAATACATATCTTGCAGATTACATATAAATGCGAAAAATATTTGTTAAATTTCAATAATATAGTGCTATAGAAATATTTATCAAATGGTAATGGTATAGAGATAACCTACACCCTAAATTCTCGGTTTTAAGGAGGAATTTAGGAGGAAGTCGCTTATTTAACCAATATTTATGCTTTATATTTATGCACCATCCCTCGTTATTAAGTTTTAACCAATACAGTAGATTTATGCTTTTATATTTATTACTCTCAATACACTATTATACAACATACCTTATTTGACTATTATATATGATATTACTTTCTTGTATTAGTTACTATTTTTATATGGTTAAACATAAATATCTTGTTATAAGTACAATATGAAAGCTAGTATAATATTAAATCCGTCGAAATTGCTTCAAAATTGTTGTAAGTAAAGTATCGACTTACTACTACTACTACTACTACTACTATTCATCCAGTTATTCAAAATATAAAAATTAAATGTAAATGTAAATATAAATATAAATAACATTCAATGCATACAAAAATGTACAACATACACAAAACAAAACAACTGAACCACATTGAAAACATAACAAAATCTAAAACGAATCGACAAATCTTAATGACAAAAACTGTTCAAATTCATAATTACACTACCAATTGACAATTCTTCTTTTACATTGAAACTCTAAAATCCAAAATATATCTCATACATACACGCATAATCGAATACAATATATCATGGATTCAATCACTACGATAAATATTAGAGTATAAATGACTAACATCAATGTAGTATCATGGAATCTGTTATAACTTTTTATACATATAAACATACTGTATGAGCTACAACGCCAAAACTTCCATCTTAATACCACGATGATAATCTAACATCTACAACCTTTCAAAACCATAGAGCTGAACATATAATCATACAAAATAATTATTAATTAGTTAAACACTCATACTATTAAACACAAACATCTTAGAATTATGACAAACAAAAATTACACAAAAAATGAAAATAATGCACATCATCAATTGAAATATCATGGTTCAATAGTAACCTTGAAAGTGATGTATGGATCTGGTAAGAGCATAAAAGTAACTATGCTCCCAATTTCCAAACCATTTTCATCATAGAAAATTTTCCAACCACTATGCAAAATTATCAAATCATCATCACATTGTGTTACTTTCATAGAAAAATATCGCCAATCACTCGTAAGAACAACTTGATGAAATTCCCTTTCAGGTAGATGTTGTCTCCAAAATGAAAATGGTAGTTCCTACATTTAAAAAATAAAATATCAATATCATAATCAAATTAAAATTTTTAATCATACATAAAATAATTGAAACAATCAAAATATGTTAATCTTAAAGGTTTAGTTTGATAAAAAAACATATTTTAGATAAACAAATATATAAAACGAAATATATTATTAATAAACTATTAGAAACATACCTTACTCATAAATAATATTATTACTAATAAAGAGTAATATATTATAGTAATAAAGAGTATCATACAACATCAAAAATTACCATAACGTTTTTCTTCTTGTATGACTATACTAAAAGAAGGTCCATGCAAACGGTTCTGAAGGAATGCTGAACTTTGTAAAATACCTAAAATTACAACAATAAGATTCAATTATTAAATATAAATAAACATTATACATATTTAAATTGAAATCAACTTATATGTAGTTAAAATAATTACTTGGTAATCTTGGTGCAGGTTTAATCAAGCCATAACTCGCGTAGATATCAGCCATGAACAACCCACCACCTTTGTACTTCAAAGTTATAGTGTCATCCACTACAACGTTATTCTCAGTAATAAAATTCTTCCATCCATATAACAAATAATAACATCTGTGACGAAAATAAACTTCAACTTCCCATTGAAATTGAGTGGAAAACATCATTATTTTACACTCTCTAGGTATTAAACACGAATCACTTCCTAGAAAATTAGGAGGCAGTACCTATTAAAAAAAAAAAAATGTCAAATAATTATTTCAATAAATAATATTTTAATAAATGGCATTATAATCAGAGAATGGAATCCTAATTTTAAGATCTTACTAATGTATTTAAATTGAAATTTCTGTTCACATGAAGGCAGATCTTCGGCTGCACATCAAAGCTAGGGCTTGAAGAAGATTCCCCATCAGAGGTTGACATTTTATACTAAAAAAAAATTAGACTTTATTATACAAACAATTACAAACTTAAAATAATACTCCTACAATATCCATTAAAAGTTTGAATACTTCAAATATTTAAGGGTTTTTTCGTATAAAATTTATTATAAGTAATCACTTTGAAATACTACCAATTTTTGTAAACAATACAAAATTTTCCTCCTCAAGCAAAACAATAAATTTTTTTACCTCTGTTTGCTTTTCTTTGCGTTGAAACTGAAAATCTTCTAAGAAGTGTTTTTCACTATTTACAGAGAAAGGAAAAGGAGAAAATAAATCGGCAAGAGCACAACGATACTTTTTAAAGTAGACACAGTTACCAATAACTTTAAATAACACACCTGAAATCAATAGAGAGAATAAATCAAAAAATTAAAACAAACAAAGACAAAATACAATAAAGGAGAATACTACTTTTTGGCAAAAGCATAAAAGACTCATTTAATTCAAAACTCTACAACATAGAAAAAGGACTATTAACATATAACGGATGGATTATAAGTAATTTACATTTAATATAAATTTGAAAATCAATGTTAAATGTCCACTATAATCGTACTATATAACACACAGTAAATTACATATAGGGTAGCATACAACGTATATTTCTTCTTACAATTCAGTATACATGCATCTCTATATATCTCTATAATTAATAGTACTCCTAGTAACAAAACATACAATTTTATTTTGAAAACAACGAACAATTAATGAACCTACAAAAGACAATAACAGTTAATTATTACATCTATAAATATAGAACCCTATGTATACCACTAATAATATCACCCTGACCCTCTATTTACTCAATGATGACACGTTCAATCCAATACATATTGTATGGACCTCTGGTAGTACAAATTAAATTACTTGAAACGACAGAAGTACTACTAATAGCATTAAATTAAAATTATAAATGCAAATCTTATTGTATGCATATTGTAATTCAAAATAAAATTACATTAGTATTAAATTAAGGGTAAACAACCATTAAATAATTAACTTTGATCAAAATATGACTTATCCCACAAAGATTAAAATCAGCTAATTAAATCACAAATTTCAGTTTTTCTACTTTATAGTACATGAATAAAATTTTAGGTGCAAAAATTGAATTATACATACATTTTTTTATAATTTGAACCTCAACTAAATAATACGTAATCTCAGTCCAACTTTAAGTTCAAATAAATTTTAACTCAAAATTTGAATTTTACACAAATCTAATTCATGACTAAGTTCTAAATATATATACTGAAAACAGTCGAAATAAATAAAAAAGACTGCCAGCTCTTGTAAAAGATGTTGAAAAGACAAAATGTCTACATTGATAGCAAAAACTGACCGCATGTCATTTCACAACTAATCATATCGTATAACAAAAACTCCTACTATTTATTAGTAATATACTACTGATACTTCATATTGCTACCAAAATAATATTTGTTCAACATACAATGTCAAATTATACACACCCACACTTCGAGAGCTAATCGCCCGTGCTATGGCTGGATTGAAGATGGAGCAACATACAATCCTGAAGACTTCATTACTCTAACACCACAACCAAGCAAATTGGAACAAAAGTCAAACCAAAAATCACAAGAAAAAAATAAAATGAAGGCGGTATATGAAGATGAGGACTCTGAAGAGATAACACGGTAAGAATTTAAATATTTAAGAAAAAAATTTATTACTATATTACTTCATTCATCTTTAACATCATCTGTTTAAATAAATTCGAAATTTCCTATCAACATATAAAACCTGACATTTGTTATTTTGAATATTATAGCACAACCAAAGTTTCGTCTGAAACAATAGCAATATTATGCGAATGGAGACCAACTTTCCACAAAGTGACAACCCTTCCAAACATGCAAAAATGATGGTAAAATTGTTTACTTTACAATTTATATATTTCATTTGCAACAAATATTTTAATTAATGTCATGATTATCGCGAGTAGAAATTCAATATTTATTCATGTTACATAAATATATAACAATCTCTAGTTGACACTAAATATGTTTTACATGTAGCACATAATTTATATAGTAGATGAACATATATTTAATTATTTAGTATGACACTGAATATTATGCTTATCATCAGAAGAATTCAATCCTTTTTTACTTTACAATAATAAAAATAGAATCTTTAATTTTATTAGCAATATTATTTGTGACATCATACAAAATATCAGATTTTACTAAAAACTATTTATAATTATATTGTAGAATAGTTTTCTAATTTTTTTTTCAACCTTTAATGTAGCCAAACTATTATTTAAACGTTACATTAACTTTAATCATACATTTGACCTAAATAATCATCGTTTAATTTAGAATGATGTCTACATTTTCAATAATCATTATATTATTATTATAGGTAATTCAAATAGCGGTTTAATTATTTATATAACTTTTATATGTCACTTGCATATCACAGGCATTTCCACAACAGTTTGAAGATTCATACGGAAATATAATACCAGAAAAATGCATCCTAAAATTTCTCCAAATTCAGAATGGAAAATTCACTTAGAAAAAGTGAAAAAACGCCACCATATCAGAACTTATCTATCAATAGGTTGGGAGAAATTTTTGCTTGATAACAACATTGGAATTGATACTTTATTGACTTTCATATATGTTGGTGAGGATACATTCATAATACATTTCTCTGAAAACAATGGTATTCGGATGAAGGTTAATTTTCCTAAAGGTGCGATTCTTTTTTAATCATTGTTCTATTCTATATCCTTATCAAATTAATTAATGATAATATTACTTATAATTGTATATATACTAACATGACCTATCTTGCTGCAGATTTTACACCACCATCGAATGAAGCAACTAAAAAAATTGGAAAATCCAACAATGCCACCGCAACAACAAAAAAGAAAAACATTGTTCCATCATCACAGTCTAGAGTACCTCGGAAAACTTCTCGTCCCAAATATCTTGCAGATTACGTATGAATGATTGAACAACTTCAATCTATTAAACTTGCTTCAGATTATTGTAACTATATTATGGATTTATATTTAACTTGTTGCATTGCCTATTTTGCTAATTATTTTTGCCTAAAACAAATCCACATATAATAATGACAACTACTCTACTATTGAAATCAATTATGACTCTGTCGCCAATTGATCATTACTGATAAAATCCAAAAAAAAATTCATATCTCATCGGATATAGTAAAATATCTTCAATCTCAATAAAACAAATCTTCCCTGAATTCACGCATAGTCAAAAGTGACATATATCTATATAAAATATTATCAATACATACTACGATATCAAATGTTTATTAGTATAAATTTATTCATTCATCCAATCAAAATAAAAATAAACAAAATACAAACACTCATTCTTGCTTCAAATTATTGTAACTATATTATGTATATATATTTAACTTGTTGCATTGGATATTTTGCTAATTATTTTAGTAGTACTATATGATTTGCTAAACAAAATATGAATTACATTTATATATATTGTTTAAAATATTATTATTTTTTATAATAATATTATTACCACCATTACAAATCATATATGGAGTACTATATATTCAAATTTTCCAAATACATATATATTAAATTTAAATCTAAATATATGTTACGTGACTAATAGTAAACAAACAATACAAATCCATTCAATGTTGAAAATTAACCAAATCTAAAACAAATCCACATATAATAATGACAACTACTACACAAATCCATTATGACCCTACGACATACTGACTACACTTTCACATCAATATTGACAAAATCCAAAATATATTTTCATTCCTAATCGGTGCTAATATACACGCAATCTCCAACCTCAAGAAAACACATCTTCCCAAAATACATGCATTGTCAAAACTGACTTGTACCTATGTAAAATAATATCAATACATACTACGAAAAGTATACAGTATATACTATAAATTTAATCATTCATAAAATCAAAATATACAAACATTTATTCATGATTCAAAAACCTGAGTTAAAATATCTCTGAATAAAACAAAAAAACAAAACTCTGATTTTGAGTTAAACAAATCTCGGAACTGAAAAGTTAATAACATAGAGAAAAAAGTACTCCTAGGAATTACTCCATGTCTCCATCCATCCCAAATAATTGTCACTCTTTTCCATTTCAGTTCATCCCAAAATTATTGTCATAGTTTTTACCATAAATAATAAATAGGTCCCACAGTACACTAACTTTTCCAACTAACTTTTCTTTACATTTCTTAAAAGACAAGAATGAGAGTGACAATTATTGTAGGATACAAAGAGCATTACGCAAAAATGACTGGATGTTTTATTCTTCCATTTTAAAAAGGGAAATGGCATGGTAATATTCACAACATAACATGGTAAATTCTATATTAGTAAATTCGAGATATTTACTAATAATAACATCAATAAATGTACAAAATATAATTATATATATTTGCAATCCTATATTAAATACGATTTGAAAACAAAAAACCTATTTTCAAAATTTAGAATATTCCCATACCCATTACATCATCCCTGTTAATATATTAACATTTTCAACCCATCAGACTATTCACATTACCAACCAATCGTTTCAAATCACACAACTCTCATTCCCCTTTTAAGACTTCTCTCAAAGAAAACAACTACAGATTGAAAATGTCAACTTCAAGCCAAATATCATCCACAAACATAAGCTTGGGAGTAACACCAAAATTCTGCATACATAGATACACGACAATCAAACGAAATGGCATGGTAATATTCAAAATCAGTTTCTATTGTTTTATTAAACTGTAAAAACCTATTCATTACTTTATTAATTAACTAAAACAAATTTGTTAAATTTTTACAGAAACTACATGCAGAATTTGCAAACCGCAACATTCCAAGCCATAACAAAATAGCAATGGATTCAACTCCACTTCAATGGGAAATCGAAGCTCATTATATGCACAATCATTATGTCTTAACAAATGGTTGGAAATAATTTCTTGATGATAACAAAGTTGAAGCAGAAGATAGTTTAGTTCTCCTATATAACGACAATGCAATGTTCAAAGTTGATATCTTTGACAAAAATGGAAGTATCAAGAGTCCACCCACCACCCACCATTTTTGTCAAAGATATCAACTTTGAACATTGCATTGTCGTTATATAGGAGAACTAAACTATCTTCTGCTTCAACTTTGTTATCATCAAGAAATTATTTCCAACCATTTGTTAAGACATAATGATTGTGCTTATAATGAGCTTCGATTTCCCATTGAAGTGGAGTTGAATCCATTGCTATTTTGTTATGGCTTGGAATGTTGCAGTTTGCAAATTCTGTAGGTAGTTTCTGTAAAAATTTAACAAATTTGTTTTAGTTAATTAATAAAGTAATGAATAGGTTTTTACAGTTTAATAAAACAATAGAAACTGATTTTGAATATTATCATGCCATTTCGTTTGATTGTCGCGTATCTATGTATGCAGAATTTTGGTGTTACTCACAAGCTTGTGTTTGTGGATGATATTTGGCTTGAAGTCGACATTTTCAATCTGTAGTTGTTTTCTTTGAGAGAAGTCTTAAAAGGGGAATGTGAGTTGTGTGATTTGAAACGATTGGTTGGTAATGTGAATAGTCTGATGGGTTGGGAATGTTAATAAATTAACAGGGATGATGTAATGGGTATGAGAATATTCTGAATTTTGAAAATAGGGTTTTTGTTTTCAAATCGTATTTAATATAGGATTGCAAATATATATAATTATATTTTGTACATTCATTTGATGTTATTATTAGTCAATATCTCGAATTTGTTTAATGATTTATTTTTTTTGTTGGAATCGAGTAGTTTATTGGACATCCCAAAAAGAAGTTAATAGAATTTGAATCTCTCGCATGAGAATTATTAATTATTGGCAAATTTATTATATTTAATTGAATGTTTTTTCTTTTGAAAATTCAAGTTTAAATTTTGTATTGCTTTTGATATACTACAAAAGATGCGACATTTGTCAAATGATAAAGAAGAATTGATTAAGTTATTCTCGTTATTAACATCATCTCGAATTTGTTTAATGATTATATAATAATTGTGAATACAGTTGATTAAGTTAAGAATTCCTTTATTAAGTGATATCTAGGTTGAGTAGTACTCCCTCCGTTCCACAGTAATTGTGAAGAATGAGCTACGATCAAGTCAGTGAGAATCGCACTCACTCGGACAAAACAACAAACACCTTCAATGCAACAGATAAACTAACAAGAAAAGAAACTCAGAGATTTTACGTGGTTCGGCTCTTTCGAACCTATGTCCACGGGAGGGAAGATGGAGGTTGTATTAGTCACAACTTTGGAACAATTACAAGACAACGATCAAGCTCAAGAACGAGCTGAACACTCTCACCAACACTAGCTATTCCTCACGCAATCTATTCTACGAAAACTCAACAAGAAAGATGCAATTTCAGCTAGATGATACAAGTGTTTCTCTCAATCTGTCGACTCACTCAAAGAAGAAACTCAACTTCTCTTGATGAATCTTTTTCTTGAACTCTCTGTTTTTGTTTACCCGATGAGAGGCCCTTTTATATCTCAGCTTCCCAAATCTAATTCAACTCTAGTAACTGAATAACGGATAAACTTCTCACAACTAATTCCCCTTAACCGTTTCTGCTTTCAAGGAACCGAAGCTTCTTGGATGTGGCTGATTCTTGGTCATCAAAACCAGCCTTATTTCCAACAAATCTCCACCCTGGTTGCAGCATATGACCAATACCTGCTCCATCTCCTCTCCACCACTTCCTTTCTTACCTCTGAAGAACATTCACCAGATCCAATCAATGCAAATACTTAGAAACTGGCAAAACCTTAGTAAGCATGTCTGCAGGGTTATCATCTGTCCCAATCTTATGCACCTTCACTTCACCCTTTGAGATCTCATCCTTGATGAAATGTAACCTTATGTCAATGTGTTTACTACGTTCGTGGAAAATCTGATGCTTAGTCAAGCTGATTGCACTACTACTATCACAGTGAATTGTAATGGCCTTTTGTCGGACTCCAAAATCATTTAGAATTCCCTTCAACCAAAAACTTTCTTTCACCGCTTCTGTAAGTGCCATGTACTCTGCCTCCGTAGTTGACAAAGCTACAACTGACTGCAGACCTGACTTCCAAGATACAGCTGATCCATATAGAGTAAATACATAGCCTGTTTGAGACTTTCTGCTATCAAGGTTTGTTACAAAATCTGCATCACAGTACCCCATTGCAGCCTCTTTACTGCTATCATATCCACCCTTGTACAAAATTCCACAACTCTGAGATCCCTTTAGATACCTTAGTATCCACTTGAGAGCTTGCCAATGAGTCTTACCAGGATCTGCCATATACCTGCTCACTGTGCTGATGGCATGAGCAATGTCAGGCCTTGTACACACCATTGTGTACATCACACTCCCAACTATATTTGCATAAGGGATATCAGCCATCTCCTTCCTTTCCTTATCATCTTGAGGCTTCTGATTCACACTTAGCTTGAAATGCTGCCCCATAGGAGTTGTAACAGATCTTGAGTCAGCCATCTGAAACTTTTCTATCACTTTTCTGATGTACTCTTGTTGTGTGAGCCACAAAGTCTTCTTCCTTCTGTCCCTTACAATATCCATACCAAGTATTCTTTTTGCTGCCCCTAGATCCTTCATTTCAAATCTGGAACTGAGGTCTCCTTTTACTTCATTTATTTCAATCATACTTGGTCCGGTTATGAGCATATCATCAACATATAGAAGCAAGTAAGCAACTGTATTACCTGCCTTTTTCTTCAGGTACACACAAGAATCATAGCTTGACCTTTCAAAACCAATATTCATCATATACTTATCAAACTCTAGATTCCACTGCTACTCTGCTTCAGGCCATACAAGCTTCTCTTCAGCAGGCATACTTTGTTCTCATCTCCCTTCTTGATGAAACCAGGAGGCTGCTCCATGTATATCTTCTCAATCAGTTCTCCATTCAGAAAAGCTGTCTTTACATCCATCTGCTCTAACTCCCAGTCATTGTGTGCTACCAATGCCATCAAAATTCTGATTGAGCTGTGCTTTACTACCGGAGAAAAAACTTCATTGTAGTCTATTCCCTCCTTCTGAGTATAGCCTTTAGCTACAACCCTTGCTTTGAACCTTATTCTATCATTTTCAGATGCTTCAACTTTCTTCTTGAAAATCCATTTACATCCAACCAATTTCTGAAAGCTTTCTCTTGTCACCAATATCCAAGTCTTGTTTTTGATCAAGGAATCTATCTCCTCTTGCATAGCTTTCATCCATCTTTGCCTTTCTCTTGATTCCATGGCTTCTCTGAAATTTGCTGGTTCTGAGCTATCAATTCCCTTTGCATAGTTACTGTATCTGGCTGGTGGGGTGATCCTTGTTCTCCTGACTCTATCTCTAGCCAGTTGATAGTCCCTTAGGTCATTTTGATTATTTTCAGTCCCATTGTCATCTTCAACTTCAGTGATTTCAGGATCATCTCCATCTTCCTCAGAATTCTCTTGTTGCTGATCTTCCAGTAGCTCCACCTTGACTGAAGTATTGTGGTCACTTTCCTCACTCTGAGCTTTATCCTTCAAGCAAGACATCTCAACTTCTCTAAATGTTATGTCTCTGCTTATCACAACTTTATGATTCCCAGGTTCCAGAGACCATAGCCTATAGCCCTTAACACCCTTTTGGTAACCGAGCATAATGCATTTCATTGCCCTTGCTTCGAGCTTTCCTCTTCTGATGTATGAGTAAGCTCTGCAGCCAAAAGGCTTCAGCCTCAGATAATCTCCATGTGACCCATACCATCTGAAATCAGGTGTATCCATATTAATTGCTAATGAAGGACACTTGTTCAACAAGTGAACAGTTGTGGCAGCAGCCTCACCCCAGAACTTCATTTCTAACCCTGAGCTTGAGAGCATGCACCTAACCCTTTCTAGTGTTGTCCTATTAGCCCTCTCTGCCACTCCATTTTGCTGTGGATGATTAGGAACCGTTCTGTGCCTTTTTATACCCTTAAGCTTACAGAAACCATCAAACTCTTGAGAAAGAAATTCCATCCCATTGTCTGTTCTTA